>NC_091152.1:5252100-5299820 GCF_040958095.1 Procambarus clarkii
TGATATTGACAACTGTTAACACTGTAGTGAGTTAGCTCAGACAACTGCCTTGTTTACCCTGGTGTTGATATTGACAACTGTTAACACTGTAGTGAGTTAGCTCAGACAACTTCCTTGTTTACCCCGGTGTTGATATTGACAACTGTTAACACTGTAGTGAGTTAGCTCAGACAACTTCCTTGTTTACCCTGGTGTTGATATTGACAACTGTTAACACTGTAGTGAGTTAGCTCAGACAACTTCCTTGTTTACCCCGGTGTTGATATTGACAACTGTTAACACTGTAGTGAGTTAGCTCAGACAACTTCCTTGTTTACCCTGGTGTTGATATTGACAACTGTTAACACTGTAGTGAGTTAGCTCAGACAACTTCCTTGTTTACCCTGGTGTTGATATTGACAACTGTTAACACTGTAGTGAGTTAGCTCAGACAACTTCCTTGTTTACCCTGGTGTTGATATTGACAACTGTTAACACTGTAGTGAGTTAGCTCAGACAACTTCCTTGTTTACCCTGGTGTTGATATTGACAACTGTTAACACTGTAGTGAGTTAGCTCAGACAACTTCCTTGTTTACCCTGGTGTTGATATTGACAACTGTTAACACTGTAGTGAGTTAGCTCAGACAACTTCCTTGTTTACCCTGGTGTTGATATTGACAACTGTTAACACTGTAGTGAGTTAGCTCAGACAACTGCCTTGTTTACCCCGGTGTTGATATTGACAACTGTTAACACTGTAGTTAGTTAGCTCAGACAACTGCCTTGTTTACCCTGGTGTTGATATTGACAACTGTTAACACTGTAGTGAGTTAGCTCAGACAACTTCCTTGTTTACCCCGGTGCTGATATTGACAACTGTTAACACTGTAGTGAGTTAGCTCAGACAACTGCCTTGTTTACCCCGGTGTTGATATTGACAACTGTTAACACTGTAGTTAGTTAGCTCAGACAACTGCCTTGTTTACCCCGGTGTTGATATTGACAACTGTTAACACTGTAGTGAGTTAGCTCAGACAACTGTCTTGTTTACCCTGGTGTTGATATTGACAACTGTTAACACTGTAGTGAGTTAGCTCAGACAACTGCCTTGTTTACCCCAGTCTTGATATTGACAACTGTTAACACTGTAGTGAGTTAGCTCAGACAACTTCCTTGTTTACCCTGGTGTTGATATTGACAACTGTTAACACTGTAGTGAGTTAGCTCAGACAACTGCCTTGTTTACCCCGGTGTTGATATTGACAACTGTTAACACTGTAGTTAGTTAGCTCAGACAACTGCCTTGTTTACCCCGGTGTTGATATTGACAACTGTTAACACTGTAGTTAGTTAGCTCAGACAACTGCCTTGTTTACCCCGGTGTTGATATTGACAACTGTTAACACTGTAGTGAGTTAGCTCAGACAACTGCCTTGTTTACCCTGGTGTTGATACTGACAACTGTTAACACTGTAGTGAGTTAGCTCAGACAACTTCCTTGTTTACCCTGGTGTTGATATTGACAACTGTTAACACTGTAGTGAGTTAGCTCAGACAACTGCCTTGTTTACCCTGGTGTTGATATTGACAACTGTTAACACTGTAGTGAGTTAGCTCAGACAACTTCCTTGTTTACCCTGGTGTTGATATTGACAACTGTTAACACTGTAGTGAGTTAGCTCAGACAACTGCCTTGTTTACCCTGGTGTTGATATTGGCAACTGTTAACACTGTAGTGAGTTAGCTCAGACAACTGCCTTGTTTACCCCGATGCTGATATTGACAACTGTTAACACTGGAGAAATTTTATCTCTGTGACTCATTGTTGTTACACGTTACAAGTTCTATCTTGCTTGTTCTATCTTGTTCTATCTTGTTCTATCTATCTATCTTGCATTTTCGAGTTTTGTCTTGTGCTTTCTCAAGTGAAGAATCCATGCTGGGGCTGCATGCTCAACAATGGGTCTCACGAAGGTTGAGTCATGTTGCGGTTGGGAATAAATGAAATGACTTCAGAGAACTGTCTTGCTTCTTGCAGGTCGGTGTTCAATCCCCGACCGTCCACAAGTGGTTGGCCACCATTCTTTCCCCCCGTCCCATCCCAAATCCTTATCCTGACCCCTTCCCAGTGCTATATAGTCGCTATATATAGGCCAGTGCTATATAATGGCTTGGCGCTTTCTCCTGTTTATTCCCTCCCTACCCGCCTGTCAACTGGGATATAATAATTTAAGAATAATTCATTGTGTCAGGGGGACAGGAAGCCTGAGTGTATTCATACACGTTAGGCTTATATCCAGGTAGGTCGAATTACTGACCACGCCCAGGATACGACCCCACAACAAGCTGACTACCTACTGGGTACCTAGTTACTGTTAGGTGAAGAGAGGCATTAGGTGAAGGTAAATGAGCCCAACCATTTGTGTCCCGCCCGGGAGTCGAACCCGGAATTCTGGATTGTGTGTGGAGAACGAACCCGACTGAACCACCGGGCTCGTTCTATGGAACCTGTCAATATATATATGAGACACCCTGCCTGTCAACACCCTGCCTGTCAACACCCTGCCTGTCAACACCCTGTCTGTCAACACCCTGCCTGTCAACACTCTGTCTGTCAACACCCTGCCTGTCAACACCCTGCCTGTCAACACCCTGCCTGTCAACACCCTGCCTGTCAACACCCTGCCTGTCAACACCCTGCCTGTCAACACCCTGCCTGTCAACACCCTGCCTGTCAACACCCTGCCTGTCAACACCCTGCCTGTCAACACCCTGCCTGTCAACACCCTGCCTGTCAACACCCTGCCTGTCAACACCCTGCCTGTCAACACCCTGCCTGTCAACACCCTGCCTGTCAACACCCTGCCTGTCAACACCCTGCCTGTCAACACCCTGCCTGTCAACACCCCGCCTGTCAACACCCCGCCTGTCAACACCCTGCCTGTCAACTCCCTGCCTGTCAACACCCTGCCTGTCAACACCCCGCCTGTCAACACCCTGCCTGTCAACACCCTGCCTGTCAACACCCTGCCTGTCAACACCCTGCCTGTCAACACCCTGCCTGTCAACACCCCGCCTGTCAACACCCCGCCTGTCAACACCCTGCCTGTCAACTCCCTGCCTGTCAACACCCTGCCTGTCAACACCCTGCCTGTCAACACCCTGCCTGTCAACACCCCGCCTGTCAACACCCTGCCTGTCAACTCCCTGCCTGTCAACACCCTGCCTGTCAACACCCTGCCTGTCAACACCCTGCCTGTCAACACCCTGCCTGTCAACACCCTGCCTGTCAACACCCTGCCTGTCAACACCCTGCCTGTCAACACCCTCCCTGTCAACACCCTGCCTGTCAACACCCTGCCTGTCAACACCCTGCCTGTCAACACCCTGCCTGTCAACACCCTGCCTGTCAACACCCTGCCTGTCAACACCCTCCCTGTCAACACCCTGCCTGTCAACACCCTGCCTGTCAACACCCTGCCTGTCAACACCCTGCCTGTCAACACCCTGCCTGTCAACACCCTGCCTGTCAACACCCTGCCTGTCAACACCCTGCCTGTCAACACCCTGCCTGTCAACACCCTGCCTGTCAACACCCTGCCTGTCAACACCCTGCCTGTCAACACCCTGCCTGTCAACACCCTGCCTGTCAACACCCTGTCTGTCAACACCCTGCCTGTCAACACCGTGCATGTCAACACCCTGCCTGTCAACTCCCTGCCTGTCAACACCCTGCCTGTCAACACCCTGCCTGTCAACACCCTGCCTGTCAACACCCTGCCTGTCAACACCCTGTCTGTCAACACCCTGTCTGTCAACACCCTGTCTGTCAACACCCTGCCTGTCAACACCCTGCCTGTCAACACCCTGCCTGTCAACACCCCGCCTGTCAACACCCTGCCTGTCAACACCCTGCCTGTCAACACTCTGTCAACACCCTGTCTGTCAACACCCTGCCTGTCAACACCCCGCCTGTCAACACCCCGCCTGTCAACACCCTGCCTGTCAACACCCTGCCTGTCAACACCCCGCCTGTCAACACCCCGCCTGTCAACACCCTGCCTGTCAACACCCTACCTGTCAACACCCTGCCTGTCAACACCCTGCCTCTCAACACCCTGCCTGTCAACACCCTGCCTGTCAACACCCAAGGGAGCCGGTCGGCCGAGTGGACGGCACACTGGACTTGTGATCCTGTGGTCCCGGGTTCGATCCCGGGCGCTGGCGAGAAACAATGAGCAGAGTTTCTTTCACCCTATGCCCCTGTTACCTAGCAGTAAAATAGGTACCTGGGTGTTAGTCAGCTGTCACGGGCTGCTTCCTGGAGGTGGAGGCCTGGTTATCTTGAGAAATCATCTCAAGATAACCTCAAGATAACCCTGCCTGTCAACACCCTGCCTGTCAACACCCTGCCTGTCAACACTCTGTCTGTCAACACCCTGTCTGTCAACACCCTGTCTGTCAACACCCTGTCTGTCAACACCCTGCCTGTCAACACCCTGCCTGTCAACACCCTGCCTGTCAACACCCCGCCTGTCAACACCCTGCCTGTCAACACCCTGCCTGTCAACACTCTGTCAACACCCTGTCTGTCAACACCCTGCCTGTCAACACCCTGCCTGTCAACACCCTGCCTGTCAACACTCTGTCTGTCAACACCCTGTCTGTCAACACCCTGCCTGTCAACACCCTGCCTGTCAACACCCTGCCTGTCAACACCCTGCCTGTCAACACTCTGTCTGTCAACACCCTGTCTGTCAACACCCTGTCTGTCAACACCCTGTCTGTCAACACCCTGCCTGTCAACACCCTGCCTGTCAACACCCTGCCTGTCAACACCCCCGCCTGTCAACACCCTGCCTGTCAACACCCTGTCTGTCAACACCCTGTCTGTCAACACCCTGCCTGTCAACACCCTGCCTGTCAACACCCTGCCTGTCAAAACCCTCCCTGCCAACACCCTGCCTGTCAACACCCTGCCTGTCAACTCCCCGCCTGTCAACACCCCGCCTGTCAACACCCCGCCTGTCAACACCCCGCCTGTCAACACCCCGTCTGTCAACACCCTGCCTGTCAACACCTTGCCTGGTAACACCCCGCCTGTCAACACCCCGCCTGTCAACACCCCACCTGTCAACGCCCTGCCTCTCAACACCCCGCCTGTCAACACCCTGCCTGTCAACACCCTGCTTGTCAACACCCTATCTGTCAACACCCCGCCAGTCAACATCCTACCTATCAACACCATGCCGGTCAACACCCTATCTGTCAACACCCTGCCTGTCAACACCATGCCGGTCAACTCCCTAACTGTCAACACCATGCCGGTCAACAGCTTATCTGTCAACACCCTGCCTGTCAACACCCTACCTATCAACACCATGCCGGTCAACAGCTTATCTGTCAACACCCTGCCTGTCAACACCATGCCTGTCAACACCATGCCGGTCAACTCCCTAACTGTCAACACCATGCCGGTCAACTCCCTAACTGTCAACACCCTGCCGGTCAACTGCTTATCTGTACACACCCTGCCTGTCTATACCCTACCTGTCAACGCCCTGCCTGTCAACGCACTGCCTGTCAACACCCTGTTGGTAAATACCATGTCTATCAACACCATGCCGGTCAACACCCTATCTGTCAAAACCTTGCCTTCTCAAAACCCAAATGTCGAGTACACAATGTGTCAACTTTGTGAAAGAGAAAACATGCACTCTCTTGAACATTATATTGTAGAATGTCCCATACTGACTGACTTTCGCCCCCTGGGCTAAGGTATGCTGAACTCTGTAATTACTATATGAGTACTGGAACACTTGATGATATATTGAACTTGTACCCAAGATTGACCATGTAATGTATCAATTATACAATGTATGTATTTGATGTAACTATATAACCTGAGCTTGTAAAAGAACCTTCATTACCTCCAGTGATTAAGTGCTTAATTGCACACTAGTTTCTTTATCAGCTATCTCAGCCTGTCAGAGTAAAAGAGACAAATGTATGTGAATGCATGTGTGTGTGTATATATGTATGTATATATGTATATGTACGTATATGTGTGTGTGTGTGTGTGTGTATGTATATGTATGTGTATAAAGTATATATGGAGGGTGATAAGAATTACATTTCACTTTTGTAAATGCACATTAATGACACTATGTAAAAGACACATCTAACACTTTATGTAGGGCATACGTAAATCTGTGTTTCTATGTATTTACGTATGTAGCTTAGCTTAGCATTTTAAAAGCACCGAATCACCTTCTGTGGTTGATTGTTCAATAAACCCTTGAACTATATGTTTAACAGATCTCTAACCCTGTCCATGGAGGACAGAAGAAAATGTATATCTGCTGGTTAGCATTGTAACTGTGTGGCCACGTCTGTGGTAGAAAAAAATAATAATAATAAAAAAATCTTCCCTGTCTACACCCTGCCTGTCTACACCCTACCTGTCAACGCGCTGCCTGTCAACGCCCTGTCTGTCAACACCCTGACTGTCACCACCCTACCTGTCAACACCCTACCTGTCAACGCGCTGCCTGTCAACGCCCTGTCTGTCAACACCCTGTTAGTAAATACCATGTCTATCAACACCCTGACTGTCAACACCCTGACTGTCAACACCCTGTTAGTAAATATCATGTCTATCACCACCCTGCCTGTCTACACCCTGACTGTCACCACCCTGCCTGTCTACACCCTGACTGTCAACACCCTGACTGTCTACACCCTGACTGTCAACACCCTGACTGTCAACACCCTGACTGTCACCACCCTGCCTGTCTACACCCTGACTGTCAACACCCTGCCTGTCTACACCCTGACTGTCAACACCCTGACTGTCTACACCCTGACTGTCAACACCCTGACTGTCTACACCCTGACTGTCACCACCCTGCCTGTCAACACCCTACCTGTCAACACCCTGCCTGTCTACACCCTGACTGTCAACACCCTGACTGTCTACACCCTGACTGTCAACACCCTGCCTGTCTACACCCTGACTGTCAACACCCTGCCTGTCTACACCCTGACTGTCAACACCCTGACTGTCAACACCCTGCCTGTCTACACCCTGACTGTCAACACCCTGCCTGTCTACACCCTGACTGTCAACACCCTGCCTGTCTACACCCTGACTGTCAACACCCTGCCTGTCTACACCCTGACTGTCAACACCCTGACTGTCTACACCCTGACTGTCAACACCCTGCCTGTCAACACCCTGCTTGTCAACACCCTATCTGTCAACACCCCGCCTGTCAACATCCTACCTATCAACACCATGCCGGTCAACACCCTATCTGTCAACACCCTGCCTGTCAACACCATGCCGGTCAACTCCCTAACTGTCAACACCATGCCGGTCAACAGCTTATCTGTCAACACCCTGCCTGTCAACACCCTACCTATCAACACCATGCCGGTCAACAGCTTATCTGTCAACACCCTGCCTGTCAACACCATGCCGGTCAACTCCCTAACTGTCAACACCATGCCGGTCAACTCCCTAACTGTCAACACCCTGCCGGTCAACTGCTTATCTGTACACACCCTGCCTGTCTATACCCTACCTGTCAACGCCCTGCCTGTCAACGCACTGCCTGTCAACACCCTGTTGGTAAATACCATGTCTATCAACACCATGCCGGTCAACACCCTATCTGTCAAAACCTTGCCTTCTCAAAACCCAAATGTCGAGTACACAATGTGTCAACTTTGTGAAAGAGAAAACATGCACTCTCTTGAACATTATATTGTAGAATGTCCCATATTGACTGACTTTCGCCCCCTGGGCTAAGGTATGCTGAACTCTGTAATTACTATATGAGTACTGGAACACTTGATGATATATTGAACTTGTACCCAAGATTGACCATGTAATGTATCAATTATACAATGTATGTATTTGATGTAACTATATAACCTGAGCTTGTAAAAGAACCTTCATTACCTCCAGTGATTAAGTGCTTAATTGCACACTAGTTTCTTTATCAGCTATCTCAGCCTGTCAGAGTAAAAGAGACAAATGTATGTGAATGCATGTGTGTGTATATATGTATGTATATATGTATATGTACGTATATGTGTGTGTGTGTGTGTGTGTGTGTGTATGTATATGTATGTGTATAAAGTATATATGGAGGGTGATAAGAATTACATTTCACTTTTGTAAATGCACATTAATGACACTATGTAAAAGACACATCTAACACTTTATGTAGGGCATACGTAAATCTGTGTTTCTATGTATTTACGTATGTAGCTTAGCTTAGCATTTTAAAAGCACCGAATCACCTTCTGTGGTTGATTGTTCAATAAACCCTTGAACTATATGTTTAACAGATCTCTAACCCTGTCCATGGAGGACAGAAGAAAATGTATATCTGCTGGTTAGCATTGTAACTGTGTGGCCACGTCTGTGGTAGAAAAAAATAATAATAATAAAAAAATCTTCCCTGTCTACACCCTGCCTGTCTACACCCTACCTGTCAACGCGCTGCCTGTCAACGCCCTGTCTGTCAACACCCTGACTGTCACCACCCTACCTGTCAACACCCTACCTGTCAACGCGCTGCCTGTCAACGCCCTGTCTGTCAACACCCTGTTAGTAAATACCATGTCTATCAACACCCTGACTGTCAACACCCTGACTGTCAACACCCTGTTAGTAAATATCATGTCTATCACCACCCTGCCTGTCTACACCCTGACTGTCACCACCCTGCCTGTCTACACCCTGACTGTCAACACCCTGACTGTCTACACCCTGACTGTCAACACCCTGACTGTCAACACCCTGACTGTCACCACCCTGCCTGTCTACACCCTGACTGTCAACACCCTGCCTGTCTACACCCTGACTGTCAACACCCTGACTGTCTACACCCTGACTGTCACCACCCTGCCTGTCAACACCCTACCTGTCAACACCCTGCCTGTCTACACCCTGACTGTCAACACCCTGACTGTCTACACCCTGACTGTCAACACCCTGCCTGTCTACACCCTAACTGTCAACACCCTGCCTGTCTACACCCTGACTGTCAACACCCTGACTGTCAACACCCTGCCTGTCAACACCCTGCCTGTCAACACCCTGCCTGTCAACACCCTGCCTGTCAACACCCTGCCTGTCAACACCCTGCCTGTCAACACCCTGCCTGTCAACACCCTGCCTGTCAACACCCTGCCTGTCAACACCCTGCCTGTCAACACCCTGCCTGTCAACACCCTGCCTGTCAACACCCTGCCTGTCAACACCCTGCCTGTCAACACCCTGCCTGTCAACACCCCGCCTGTCAACACCCCGCCTGTCAACACCCTGCCTGTCAACTCCCTGCCTGTCAACACCCTGCCTGTCAACACCCCGCCTGTCAACACCCTGCCTGTCAACACCCTGCCTGTCAACACCCTGCCTGTCAACACCCTGCCTGTCAACACCCTGCCTGTCAACACCCCGCCTGTCAACACCCCGCCTGTCAACACCCTGCCTGTCAACTCCCTGCCTGTCAACACCCTGCCTGTCAACACCCTGCCTGTCAACACCCTGCCTGTCAACACCCCGCCTGTCAACACCCTGCCTGTCAACTCCCTGCCTGTCAACACCCTGCCTGTCAACACCCTGCCTGTCAACACCCTGCCTGTCAACACCCTGCCTGTCAACACCCTGCCTGTCAACACCCTGCCTGTCAACACCCTGCCTGTCAACACCCTCCCTGTCAACACCCTGCCTGTCAACACCCTGCCTGTCAACACCCTGCCTGTCAACACCCTGCCTGTCAACACCCTGCCTGTCAACACCCTGCCTGTCAACACCCTCCCTGTCAACACCCTGCCTGTCAACACCCTGCCTGTCAACACCCTGCCTGTCAACACCCTGCCTGTCAACACCCTGCCTGTCAACACCCTGCCTGTCAACACCCTGCCTGTCAACACCCTGCCTGTCAACACCCTGCCTGTCAACACCCTGCCTGTCAACACCCTGCCTGTCAACACCCTGCCTGTCAACACCCTGCCTGTCAACACCCTGCCTGTCAACACCCTGTCTGTCAACACCCTGCCTGTCAACACCGTGCATGTCAACACCCTGCCTGTCAACTCCCTGCCTGTCAACACCCTGCCTGTCAACACCCTGCCTGTCAACACCCTGCCTGTCAACACCCTGCCTGTCAACACCCTGTCTGTCAACACCCTGTCTGTCAACACCCTGTCTGTCAACACCCTGCCTGTCAACACCCTGCCTGTCAACACCCTGCCTGTCAACACCCCGCCTGTCAACACCCTGCCTGTCAACACCCTGCCTGTCAACACTCTGTCAACACCCTGTCTGTCAACACCCTGCCTGTCAACACCCCGCCTGTCAACACCCCGCCTGTCAACACCCTGCCTGTCAACACCCTGCCTGTCAACACCCCGCCTGTCAACACCCCGCCTGTCAACACCCTGCCTGTCAACACCCTACCTGTCAACACCCTGCCTGTCAACACCCTGCCTCTCAACACCCTGCCTGTCAACACCCTGCCTGTCAACACCCAAGGGAGCCGGTCGGCCGAGTGGACGGCACACTGGACTTGTGATCCTGTGGTCCCGGGTTCGATCCCGGGCGCTGGCGAGAAACAATGAGCAGAGTTTCTTTCACCCTATGCCCCTGTTACCTAGCAGTAAAATAGGTACCTGGGTGTTAGTCAGCTGTCACGGGCTGCTTCCTGGAGGTGGAGGCCTGGTTATCTTGAGAAATCATCTCAAGATAACCTCAAGATAACCCTGCCTGTCAACACCCTGCCTGTCAACACCCTGCCTGTCAACACTCTGTCTGTCAACACCCTGTCTGTCAACACCCTGTCTGTCAACACCCTGTCTGTCAACACCCTGCCTGTCAACACCCTGCCTGTCAACACCCTGCCTGTCAACACCCCGCCTGTCAACACCCTGCCTGTCAACACCCTGCCTGTCAACACTCTGTCAACACCCTGTCTGTCAACACCCTGCCTGTCAACACCCTGCCTGTCAACACCCTGCCTGTCAACACTCTGTCTGTCAACACCCTGTCTGTCAACACCCTGCCTGTCAACACCCTGCCTGTCAACACCCTGCCTGTCAACACCCTGCCTGTCAACACTCTGTCTGTCAACACCCTGTCTGTCAACACCCTGTCTGTCAACACCCTGTCTGTCAACACCCTGCCTGTCAACACCCTGCCTGTCAACACCCTGCCTGTCAACACCCCCGCCTGTCAACACCCTGCCTGTCAACACCCTGTCTGTCAACACCCTGTCTGTCAACACCCTGCCTGTCAACACCCTGCCTGTCAACACCCTGCCTGTCAAAACCCTCCCTGCCAACACCCTGCCTGTCAACACCCTGCCTGTCAACTCCCCGCCTGTCAACACCCCGCCTGTCAACACCCCGCCTGTCAACACCCCGCCTGTCAACACCCCGTCTGTCAACACCCTGCCTGTCAACACCTTGCCTGGTAACACCCCGCCTGTCAACACCCCGCCTGTCAACACCCCACCTGTCAACGCCCTGCCTCTCAACACCCCGCCTGTCAACACCCTGCCTGTCAACACCCTGCTTGTCAACACCCTATCTGTCAACACCCCGCCAGTCAACATCCTACCTATCAACACCATGCCGGTCAACACCCTATCTGTCAACACCCTGCCTGTCAACACCATGCCGGTCAACTCCCTAACTGTCAACACCATGCCGGTCAACAGCTTATCTGTCAACACCCTGCCTGTCAACACCCTACCTATCAACACCATGCCGGTCAACAGCTTATCTGTCAACACCCTGCCTGTCAACACCATGCCTGTCAACACCATGCCGGTCAACTCCCTAACTGTCAACACCATGCCGGTCAACTCCCTAACTGTCAACACCCTGCCGGTCAACTGCTTATCTGTACACACCCTGCCTGTCTATACCCTACCTGTCAACGCCCTGCCTGTCAACGCACTGCCTGTCAACACCCTGTTGGTAAATACCATGTCTATCAACACCATGCCGGTCAACACCCTATCTGTCAAAACCTTGCCTTCTCAAAACCCAAATGTCGAGTACACAATGTGTCAACTTTGTGAAAGAGAAAACATGCACTCTCTTGAACATTATATTGTAGAATGTCCCATACTGACTGACTTTCGCCCCCTGGGCTAAGGTATGCTGAACTCTGTAATTACTATATGAGTACTGGAACACTTGATGATATATTGAACTTGTACCCAAGATTGACCATGTAATGTATCAATTATACAATGTATGTATTTGATGTAACTATATAACCTGAGCTTGTAAAAGAACCTTCATTACCTCCAGTGATTAAGTGCTTAATTGCACACTAGTTTCTTTATCAGCTATCTCAGCCTGTCAGAGTAAAAGAGACAAATGTATGTGAATGCATGTGTGTGTGTATATATGTATGTATATATGTATATGTACGTATATGTGTGTGTGTGTGTGTGTGTATGTATATGTATGTGTATAAAGTATATATGGAGGGTGATAAGAATTACATTTCACTTTTGTAAATGCACATTAATGACACTATGTAAAAGACACATCTAACACTTTATGTAGGGCATACGTAAATCTGTGTTTCTATGTATTTACGTATGTAGCTTAGCTTAGCATTTTAAAAGCACCGAATCACCTTCTGTGGTTGATTGTTCAATAAACCCTTGAACTATATGTTTAACAGATCTCTAACCCTGTCCATGGAGGACAGAAGAAAATGTATATCTGCTGGTTAGCATTGTAACTGTGTGGCCACGTCTGTGGTAGAAAAAAATAATAATAATAAAAAAATCTTCCCTGTCTACACCCTGCCTGTCTACACCCTACCTGTCAACGCGCTGCCTGTCAACGCCCTGTCTGTCAACACCCTGACTGTCACCACCCTACCTGTCAACACCCTACCTGTCAACGCGCTGCCTGTCAACGCCCTGTCTGTCAACACCCTGTTAGTAAATACCATGTCTATCAACACCCTGACTGTCAACACCCTGACTGTCAACACCCTGTTAGTAAATATCATGTCTATCACCACCCTGCCTGTCTACACCCTGACTGTCACCACCCTGCCTGTCTACACCCTGACTGTCAACACCCTGACTGTCTACACCCTGACTGTCAACACCCTGACTGTCAACACCCTGACTGTCACCACCCTGCCTGTCTACACCCTGACTGTCAACACCCTGCCTGTCTACACCCTGACTGTCAACACCCTGACTGTCTACACCCTGACTGTCAACACCCTGACTGTCTACACCCTGACTGTCACCACCCTGCCTGTCAACACCCTACCTGTCAACACCCTGCCTGTCTACACCCTGACTGTCAACACCCTGACTGTCTACACCCTGACTGTCAACACCCTGCCTGTCTACACCCTGACTGTCAACACCCTGCCTGTCTACACCCTGACTGTCAACACCCTGACTGTCAACACCCTGCCTGTCTACACCCTGACTGTCAACACCCTGCCTGTCTACACCCTGACTGTCAACACCCTGCCTGTCTACACCCTGACTGTCAACACCCTGCCTGTCTACACCCTGACTGTCAACACCCTGACTGTCTACACCCTGACTGTCAACACCCTGCCTGTCAACACCCTGCTTGTCAACACCCTATCTGTCAACACCCCGCCTGTCAACATCCTACCTATCAACACCATGCCGGTCAACACCCTATCTGTCAACACCCTGCCTGTCAACACCATGCCGGTCAACTCCCTAACTGTCAACACCATGCCGGTCAACAGCTTATCTGTCAACACCCTGCCTGTCAACACCCTACCTATCAACACCATGCCGGTCAACAGCTTATCTGTCAACACCCTGCCTGTCAACACCATGCCGGTCAACTCCCTAACTGTCAACACCATGCCGGTCAACTCCCTAACTGTCAACACCCTGCCGGTCAACTGCTTATCTGTACACACCCTGCCTGTCTATACCCTACCTGTCAACGCCCTGCCTGTCAACGCACTGCCTGTCAACACCCTGTTGGTAAATACCATGTCTATCAACACCATGCCGGTCAACACCCTATCTGTCAAAACCTTGCCTTCTCAAAACCCAAATGTCGAGTACACAATGTGTCAACTTTGTGAAAGAGAAAACATGCACTCTCTTGAACATTATATTGTAGAATGTCCCATATTGACTGACTTTCGCCCCCTGGGCTAAGGTATGCTGAACTCTGTAATTACTATATGAGTACTGGAACACTTGATGATATATTGAACTTGTACCCAAGATTGACCATGTAATGTATCAATTATACAATGTATGTATTTGATGTAACTATATAACCTGAGCTTGTAAAAGAACCTTCATTACCTCCAGTGATTAAGTGCTTAATTGCACACTAGTTTCTTTATCAGCTATCTCAGCCTGTCAGAGTAAAAGAGACAAATGTATGTGAATGCATGTGTGTGTATATATGTATGTATATATGTATATGTACGTATATGTGTGTGTGTGTGTGTGTGTGTATGTATATGTATGTGTATAAAGTATATATGGAGGGTGATAAGAATTACATTTCACTTTTGTAAATGCACATTAATGACACTATGT
This sequence comes from Procambarus clarkii, assembly GCF_040958095.1. Classification (NCBI taxonomy): domain Eukaryota; kingdom Metazoa; phylum Arthropoda; class Malacostraca; order Decapoda; family Cambaridae; genus Procambarus; species Procambarus clarkii. Next base: position 5,266,688 of record NC_091152.1, read on the forward strand.
AAAAGACACATCTAACACTTTATGTAGGGCATACGTAAATCTGTGTTTCTATGTATTTACGTATGTAGCTTAGCTTAGCATTTTAAAAGCACCGAATCACCTTCTGTGGTTGATTGTTCAATAAACCCTTGAACTATATGTTTAACAGATCTCTAACCCTGTCCATGGAGGACAGAAGAAAATGTATATCTGCTGGTTAGCATTGTAACTGTGTGGCCACGTCTGTGGTAGAAAAAAATAATAATAATAAAAAAATCTTCCCTGTCTACACCCTGCCTGTCTACACCCTACCTGTCAACGCGCTGCCTGTCAACGCCCTGTCTGTCAACACCCTGACTGTCACCACCCTACCTGTCAACACCCTACCTGTCAACGCGCTGCCTGTCAACGCCCTGTCTGTCAACACCCTGTTAGTAAATACCATGTCTATCAACACCCTGACTGTCAACACCCTGACTGTCAACACCCTGTTAGTAAATATCATGTCTATCACCACCCTGCCTGTCTACACCCTGACTGTCACCACCCTGCCTGTCTACACCCTGACTGTCAACACCCTGACTGTCTACACCCTGACTGTCAACACCCTGACTGTCAACACCCTGACTGTCACCACCCTGCCTGTCTACACCCTGACTGTCAACACCCTGCCTGTCTACACCCTGACTGTCAACACCCTGACTGTCTACACCCTGACTGTCACCACCCTGCCTGTCAACACCCTACCTGTCAACACCCTGCCTGTCTACACCCTGACTGTCAACACCCTGACTGTCTACACCCTGACTGTCAACACCCTGCCTGTCTACACCCTAACTGTCAACACCCTGCCTGTCTACACCCTGACTGTCAACACCCTGACTGTCAACACCCTGCCTGTCTACACCCTGACTGTCAACACCCTGCCTGTCTACACCCTGACTGTCAACACCCTGCCTGTCTACACCCTGACTGTCAACACCCTGCCTGTCTACACCCTGACTGTCAACACCCTGACTGTCTACACCCTGACTGTCAACACCCTGCCTGTCTACACCCTGACTGTCAACACCCTGCCTGTCTACACCCTGACTGTCAACACCCTGCCTGTCTACACCCTGCCTGTCTACACCCTGACTGTCAACACCCTGACTGTCAACACCCTGCCTGTCTACACCCTGACTGTCAACACCCTGCCTGTCTGCACCCTGACTGTCAACACCCTGCCTGTCTACACCCTGACTGTCAACACCCTGACTGTCTACACCCTGACTGTCAACACCCTGACTGTCTACACCCTGACTGTCAACACCCTGCCTGTCAACACCCTACCTGTCAACGCGCTGCCTGTCAACACCCTGACTGTCAACACCCTGTTAGTAAATATCATGTCTATCACCACCCTGCCTGTCTACACCCTGACTGTCAACACCCTGACTGTCTACACCCTGACTGTCAACACCCTGACTGTCTACACCCTGACTGTCAACACCCTGCCTGTCTACACCCTGACTGTCAACACCCTGCCTGTCTACACCCTGACTGTCAACACCCTGCCTGTCTACACCCTGACTGTCACCACCCTGCCTGTCTACACCCTGACTGTCTACACCCTGACTGTCAACACCCTGACTGTCTACACCCTGACTGTCAACACCCTGACTGTCAACACCCTGCCTGTCTACACCCTGACTGTCAACACCCTGACTGTCTACACCCTGACTGTCAACACCCTGCCTGTCACCGTATACATATCCTCGGCAGAAGAAGGAAGTAATATTTACTACTCGTAGTCAGAGGAGAACAATAATATTTCTACATTAACCCCAATAATATATTTAGGTAACGATACCTATTTTGACCTTTCGATTTCAGCAGTAATAATATTAATTGCAAAGATATATATATGTATATATATATATATATATATATATATATATATATATATATATATATATATATATATATATATATACAGAGAGAGAGAGAGAGAGAGAGAGAGAGAGAGAGAGAGAGAGAGAGAGAGAGAGAGAGAGAGAGAGAGAGAGAGAGAGAGAGAGAGAGAGAGAGATAGATAGAGAGAGAGAGAGGGATATTGTGAGTGTGTGTCGAAGCCATATCTAAGTTTAAAAGTTACAGATATAAGGTAAATACTTCCATGTAAGATAGCGCGGGGAATCATGTGCTTGTCATCTGCTACAGTCTCCCAATAAACGTGTCTACGTTTTCCTTTGATGGCCGCGCGGCGCTAGAGTGCTGGGGGTATTCAGCAATTTTCTGCTCTAAAATCCGCGGAAAATCGTTGCAGGTTTTCACTAACTTTACCTGAGAGTGTAGTCCTCTTTCCTCTGTGTAGCCCTCGGCTCCTCTGCCCTTTGATGAGCTAAAATACACACACAAAATACTTTCTGTGATTCCCGTTTTTTATGACCAATTTTTAGGTCCCACACACTAGTCTTTTCTTCCTCGGGGGCACTAATGTATCGTAATATCTCAGTAACTTATCGTAACTTCGCAGTAACTTAGTCTAACTTTAGCCGTTCCCGTGGCGAAGTGGCAAGGCACTCGCCTGGCATTTCGCGAGCGCTTTGCTCTGGGTTCGTATCCTGGCCGGGGCGGATTTACTGGGCGCCAATCTTTAACTGCAGCCTCTGTTCACCCAACAGTAAATGGGTACCTGTTTGTTAAACGATTTGGCGGGTCGTATTCCGGGGAATATTAGGATTAATTAGGATTAAACACTGAGACTTGTGCTGGTGGATGAACAGGAATGTAACAACTCTTGTATATATAAATAAATAAAATAAAATAACAAAATAGTTTCGACTGTTCCTAACTTGGTGTTTGCTTTTATTGCAAACATCAAGTTTGCCCCCATTTGCCCTAAAGATTTTCTCCAGTTGGATTATAAAATTTAACAGAGTTTCAGCATTTATGCCTTCGGCGGGTAGGCGGTTCCATGGATTTATAACCTTGTGGATGAACAAGCATCTGCTGTTCTCAGTCCAACATTGTGGCTTGTTGAGCTTGAACCCTTTGCTCCTTGTTTGTGTTACATCTGACCTGAAGAAGAAATTGTTCAGTGTTTTAAATGTTTGAGACAGATGAGATGATCGCTGCTTAAGTTAAACTGGTTCATGTTTACTTACCAGGCACAGATCGACCTGATACACAAGGAAATAACATTAATGTGATGAATCAATGAGACAGTAGTAGTCGTGAACCTTTGACGTATGTCAAACCGTACGTGTGTGTGTTTTCACCTAGTTGTGCTTGCTGGGGTTGAGCTCTGCTCTTTCGGCCTGCCTCTCAACTGTCAATCACCTGTTACTAAGGTAACAGTTGATTGTCAAAGGGAGGCACCAAACCGGGAAGGCTATGTAGCATTCAACTTCTACTAACTAATTTTTGTTTTTCCACACACACACACACATACACACACACACACACACACACACGGATAACATCAGCGGCATATGCCAGGCTGGCCAACATACGAACGGCATTCAGAAACTTGTGTAAAGAATCATTCAGAACTTTGTATACCACATATGTCAGGCCAATCCTGGAGTATGCAGCCCCAGCATGGAGTCCATATCTAGTCAAGGATAAGACTAAACTGGAAAAGGTTCAAAGGTTTGCCACCAGACTAGTACCCGAGCTGAGAGGTATGAGCTACGAGGAGAGACTACGGGAATTAAACCTCACTTCACTGGAAGACAGAAGAGTTAGGGGGGACATGATCACCACATTCAAGATTCTGAAGGGGATTGATAGGGTAGATAAAGACAGTCTATTTAACACAAGGGGAACACGCACAAGGGGACACAGGTGGAAACTGAGTGCCCAAATGAGCCACAGAGATATTAGAAAGAACTTTTTTAGTGTCAGAGTGGTTGACAAATGGAATGCATTAGGAAGTGATGTGGTGGAGGCTGACTCCATACACAGTTTCAAGTGTAGATATGACAGAGCCCGATAGGCTCATGAATCTGTACACCTGTTGATTGACGGTTGAGAGGCGGGACCAAAGAGCCAGAGCTCAACCCCCGCAAACACAACTAGGTGAGTACACACACACACACACACACACACACACACACACACACACACACACACACACACACACACACACACACATGCCCCATCCCCTGTCAGCCCCCCACTAAGTACCCACCTAGGGCACCCTCCCCCCACCCACCCCCCTCCCCCCACTCACCCCCCTTCTCCCCCTCACCCCTCTCCCCAGGACCTCCCTTCTCCCCCATCCCCCATGCCCTCCCTTCTCCCACATGCCTTCCCGTCTCTCCCACCCCCATGCCCTCCCTTCTCCCCCTCCCCCCTAAGCCCCCCACTCTCCCCCACCCCACCTAAGTCTTCCCCTCTCCCCCACTCCCCTAAACCCTCCCCTCTTCCTCACCCACCTCAGCCCTCCCTTTTCCCCCACGCCCCCCAAGCCCTCCACCCTTTTCTCTCCCCCCAAGCCCCCCCATCTCCCCTATCCCCCACAGCCTCTCCTCCCCCCATGCTTCCCCAACCCTCCCTCTCTTACCCACCCCCTGTACCCTCCCCCTCTTATCCACCCCCAGTACCCTCCCCCTCTTATCCACCCCCTGTACCCTCCCCCTCTTATCCACCCCCTGTACCCTCCCCCTCTCCCCCACCACCCCAAGCCCTCCCTCCTCCACCAATCCCCCCGTGCCAGGTCCCCCCAGCTCCCACTCACCCCAGATCCCAAAGGTCCCCCCCAGAAAAGAAGCAGAAGAGAGTCAGTTTCAGGGTGATGTACTCGAACATAGATGGGATCACAAGCAAGACAAGTGAACTAAGGGAAAGAGCACAAGAAGTTAACCCAGATGTAATCGGACTCACTGAAACAAAACTCTCTGGAATCATAACGAATGCCGTGTTTCCCCAGGAGTATACAGTAATAAGGAAAGAGAGGGAAGGTAGAGGAGGAGGCGGAGTGGCCCTACTCATGAGAAGGGAATGGAGTTTTAAGGAGATGGCCATCCTGGGCTGTGAGGAGTTCAGAGACTACATAGCAGGCACCATAACAATGGGAGGACCAAGAATAGTAGTAGCAGTAATATACAACCCTCCACCAAATGACAGGAGACCCAGTCAAGAGTATGAAAACAACAACAAGGCAGTTAACACTATAATTGAGAGGGCAGCCTCTGCTGCCTGTAGAAATAGATCCCACCTGCTCATCATGGGCGACTTCAATCACGGAAAGATTGACTGGGAGAACAAGGAACCGCATGGAGGCGAGGATACGTGGAGAGCCAAACTATTGGAGGTGGTGACAAGCAACTTTTTAACGCAGCATGTCGGAGAACCCACAAGGATGAGAGGCAATGACGAACCAGCGAGACTCGACCTAGTCTTCACTCTGAACGACTCCGACATAAGAGAAATCGGTTTTGAGGACCCAGTAGGAATGAGCGACCACAGTGTACTGGTGTTTGAGTACTTGATTGAAGAAGGGTTATTGAACTCGAGGAGGGATACCGAAACCAAAAGGTTAGCATACCGAAAGGGAAACTATGAGGGGATAAGAAAATTCCTAACAGATATAGCATGGGAAACAGAGCTCAGGGGAAAGACGGCCCAAGATATGATGGATTACATCACGCAGAAGTGCAAGGACGCAGCAAACAAGTTTGTCCCAGTCCAAAAGGAAAACAGAGAAATGAAGATGAGAAACCCATGGTTTAATCAAAGATGTAGGCTAGCTAAGCAGCAAAGTAAAAGGGCATGGAGAAACTATAGGAATAACAGGACACTGGAGAGCAGAGAAAGATACCAGAATGCCAGGAATGAATATGTCAGGATGAGAAGAGAGGCAGAAAGACAATACGAAAATGACATCGCAAGCAAGGCAAAGACTCAGCCTAAATTGTTGCATAGCCACATTAGGAGAAAAACAACAGTAAAGGAACAGGTTATGAGATTAAGGATAGGGGCGGAAGGATTCACTACAAATGACAAGGAAGTGTGTGAGGAATTGAATAAGAAATTCCAGGAGGTCTTCACCTTAGAACAAGGAGAAATTCCAGAGGTAAGTGAGGGAATAGCTAACCAGGAACCACTGGAAGAGTTTGAGATTACCAGTGGGGAAGTAAGGAAGTGTTTACTAGAGTTGGACGTGACGAAGGCTATAGGCCCAGATGGAATCTCCCCTTGGGTTCTAAAGGAAGGAGCAAGAGAACTGAGCCTACCACTCTCCATAGTGTATAACAAATCACTGGCAACAGGGGAACTGCCAAATACTTGGAAAGCAGCTAACGTAGTCCCGATATACAAGAAAGGGGATAGACAGGAGGCACTGAACTACAGGCCAGTGTCCCTAACCTGCATACCATGCAAGCTGATGGAGAAGATTGTGCGAAAAAAACTAGTGGAGCATCTGGAGCGAAGGAACTTTGTAACACAGCATCAACATGGGTTCAGGGATGGCAGGTCCTGCCTCACAGGGTTACTTGAATTCTACGACCAGGCAACAAAAATAAGGCAAGAAAGAGAAGGGTGGGCAGACTGCATATTTTTGGATTGTCAGAAAGCCTTTGATACAGTGCCACACAAGAGGCTAGTGCGAAAGTTGGAGATGCAGGCTGGAGTGAGAGGGAAGGTACTCCGGTGGATAGAGGAATACCTAAGCAACAGGAGACAACGAGTCTGTGTGAGGGGTGAGGTCTCAGATTGGCGAGACGTCACAAGTGGAGTCCCGCAGGGGTCAGTCCTTGGACCTATACTGTTTCTGGTATATGTAAATGATCTCCCAGAGGGTATAGATTCGTTCCTCTCAATGTTTGCCGACGATGCAAAAATTATGAGGAGGATTGAAACAGAGGATGATAGTAGGAGGCTACAAGATGACCTGGATAGACTGAGTGAATGGTCCAACAAATGGCTGTTGAAGTTCAACCCGAGTAAATGCAAAGTAATGAAACTAGGCAGTGGAAACAGGAGGCCAGGCACAGGATACAGAATAGGAGATGAAGTACTTAATGAAACAGACAGAGAGAAAGATCTAGGAGTTGATATCACACCAAACCTGTCTCCTGAAGCCCACATAAAGAGAATAACGTCTGCGGCATATGCGAGGCTGGCTAACATCAGAACGGCGTTCAGGAACCTGTGTAAGGAATCATTCAGAATCTTGTACACCACATATGTAAGACCAATCCTGGAGTATGCGGCCCCAGCATGGAGCCCGTACCTTGTCAAGCACAAGACGAAGCTGGAAAAAGTCCAAAGGTATGCTACTAGACTAGTCCCAGAACTAAGAGGCATGAGTTATGAGGAAAGGCTGCGGGAAATGCACCTCACGACACTGGAAGACAGAAGAGTAAGGGGAGACATGATCACAACCTACAAAATCCTCAGGGGAATCGACCGGGTAAACAAGGACGAACTTTTCAACACTGGTGGGACGCGAACAAGGGGACACAGGTGGAAGCTGAGTACCCAAATGAGCCACAGAGACGTTAGAAAGAACTTTTTCAGTGTCAGAGTAGTTAGCAAATGGAATGCATTAGGAAGTGATGTGGTGGAGGCTGACTCCATTCACAGTTTCAAATGTAGATATGATAGAGCCCAATAGGCTCAGGAATCTGTACACCAGTTGATTGACGGTTGAGAGGCGGGACCAAAGAGCCAGAGCTCAACCCCCGCAAGCACAATTAGGTGAGTACAATTAGGTGAGTACACAGAGCCGTGGCGGCAGAAGCAAGGAAGAGGCGCAGGGCGAGAGGGGAAAACCAGGAAGTCACAGCTCCAAACACAACACCCCCAGAAGCGAGGGGGGAACCCACAACCAGCTACCCAGTAACACCAGAAGGGAGGACAACCCCGCCTCCCTCCTCTGCATAGAAAACCCCCATACCCCAAACCCTCCCTGCCCCCACTCAAATGTTCAGCCAAATCTCCCTCCCCCCACACCCAATCCCCACCCTTCTACCCCTCCCCTCCTCCCAAGTCCTCCCTCCCCCCCTTTCCTTCCCGTCCTCCCTCCCCTTTCACCCCATACCCTCCCTGTCCCTCCCATTTCAGTGGATCCCCCGCCCCTCATCCCAGTATCCTCTGAGACCCTGTTATCCACCTCACAGGTCCTCACATCCATGGAACAGCCTTCCCCACCAGCAGAACACTCACCAAGGAGGCGATTTGAGAAGGGACAGAAGAAAGTGAGCCTCAAAGCGATGTACAATAACATAGATGGAATTACAAATAAAGCAAATGAGCTTGGAGAACGGGTACTAGAGAAAAACCCAGACATAATAGCCCTCACAGAAACAAAGATCACGAAAACGATAACAAATGGAGTGTTCCCACAGGACTATTATGTTATGAGGAATGAGAGGGAAGGAAAAGGTGGGGGTGGTGTAGCTCTGCTGGTAAGAAAAGGCTGGGATTTTGAGGAGATGGATATTCAGGGCTGTGAAGGTTTCAGTGACTACATAGCAGGTACCGTAACAAATGGAGAAAAAAAAATTATAGTCGTAGTCATATATAATCCACAACCAAATGAAAGAAGACCTAGACAGGAATATGATAGAAACAACATGGCCACCATTAACATAATAGAAAGAGCAGCTTCTGTTGCTAGCAGGAATGGATCTGGACTACTAATTATGGGAGACTTCAACCATGGGAAGATAGATTGGACAAACAGAGACCCGCATGGAGGACCAGAAACATGGAGGGCTAAGCTGCTGGACGTGGCAACAAGAAACTTTCTAAGCCAGCACATCAAAGAACCAACAAGAATGAGAGAAGATGAACCAGCAATGCTTGATTTGATATTTACCCTAAATGAGTGGGATATAAGAGAAGTTAAGATGGAAGTGCCCTTGGGAATGAGTGACCACAGTGTATTGAACTTTGAGTGCCTGGTAGAGCTAGGACTTTTCTCCCCCAAAAAAGAACAAGGAATCAAAAGGCTGGCATACAGAAAGGGAAATTATGAACAGATGAGAAGTTTCCTAAGTGAAATACCTTGGGGCACAGACCTCAGTGATAAGTCTGTACAGGGTATGATGGACTATGTTACCCAAAAGTGTCAGGAGACAGTAAACAGGTTCATCCCGGCCCAAAGAGAAAAATCCGAGAAGCAACAGAAGAATCCATGGTATAATAGGGCACGTATGGAAGCGAAGAAACTGAACAAAAAGGCGTGGAGGAACTTCCGGAATAACAGAACACCAGAAAGCAGAGAGAGATACCAGAGAACCAGGAATGAGTACGTCAGGGTGAGAAGAGAAGCAGAGAAAAGTTTTGAAAATGATATAGCAAACAAAGCCAAGACCGAACCAAAGCTACTCCACAGTCACATTAGAAGGAAAACAACAGTGAAAGAACAGGTATTGAAACTTCGAACAGGCGAGGACAGGTATACAGAGAATGACAAAGAGGTGTGTGAAGAACTCAACAAGAGGTTCCAGGAGGTCTTCACAATAGAACAAGGTGAGGTCACTGTGCTAGGAGAAAGGGAGGTAAACCAGGCGGCCTTGGAAGAGTTCGAAATTATGAGAGAGGTGGTCAAGAGACACCTGCTGGATCTGGATGTTAGAAAGGCTGTTGGTCCAGATGGGATCTCACCATGGGTACTGAAAGAGTGTGCAGAGGCACTTTGCTTGCCACTCTCCATAGTGTATAGTAAGTCACTGGAGACGGGAGACCTACCAGATATATGGAAGACGGCGAATGTGGTCCCAATATACAAAAAGGGCGACAGGCAAGAGGCACTGAACTACAGGCCAGTGTCCTTGACTTGTATACCATGCAAGGTGATGGAGAAGATCGTGAGAAAAAAACTGGTAACACATCTGGAGAGAAGGGACTTCGTGACAAATCGCCAACATGGGTTCAGGGAGGGTAAATCTTACCTTACAGGCTTGATAGAATTCTACGATCAGGTGACAAAGATTAAGCAAGAAAGAGAGGGCTGGGCGGACTGCATTTTCTTGGATTGTCGGAAAGAATTTGACACAGTACCGCATAAGAGGCTGGTACATAAGCTGGAGAGACAGGCAGGTGTAGCTGGTAAGGTGCTCCAGTGGATAAGGGAGTATCTAAGCAATAGGAAGCAGAGAGTTACGGTGAGGGGTGAGACCTCCGATTGGAGTGAAGTCACCAGTGGAGTCCCACAGGGCTCTGTACTCGGTCCTATCTTGTTTCTGATATATGTAAATGATCTCCCAGAGGGTATCGATTCATTTCTCTTAATGTTTGCAGACGATGCTAAAATTATGAGAAGGATTAAAACAGAAGAGGACTGTTTGAGGCTTCAAGAAGACCTAGACAAGCTGAAGGAATGGTCGAACAAATGGTTGTTAGAGTTTAACCCAACCAAATGTAATGTAATGAAGATAGGTGTAGGGAGCAGGAGGCCAGATACAAGGTATCATCTGGGAGAGGAAATTCTTCAGGAGTCAGAGAAGGAAAAAGACTTGGGGGTTGATATCACGCCAGACCTGTCTCCTGCAGCACATATCAAGCGGATAACGTCAGCGGCATATGCCAGGCTGGCCAACATACGAACCGCATTCAGAAACTTGTGTAAAGAATCATTCAGAACTTTGTATACCACATATGTCAAGCCAATCCTGGAGTATGCAGCCCCAGCATGGAGTCCATATCTATTCAAGGATAAGACTAAACTGGAAAAGGTTCAAAGGTTGGCCACCAGACTAGTACCCGAGCTGAGAGGTATGAGCTACGAGAAGAGACTACGGGAATTAAACCTCACTTCGCTGGAAGACAGAAGAGTTAGGGGGGACATGATCACTACATTCAAGATTCTGAAGGGAATTGATAGGGTAGATAAAGACAGTCTATTTAACACAAGGGGAACACGTACAAGGGGACGCAGGTGGAAACTGAGTGCCCAAATGAGCCACAGAGATATTAGAAAGAACTTTTTTAGTGTCAGAGTGGTGGACAAATGGAATGCATTAGGAAGAGATGTGGTGGAGGCTAACTCCATACACAGTTTCAAGTGTAGATATGATAGAGCCCGATAGGCTCAGGAATCTGTACACCTGTTGATTGACGGTTGAGAGGCGGGACCAAAGAGCCAGAGCTCAACCCCCGCAAACACAACTAGGTGAGTACAACTAGGTGAGTACACACACACACACACACACACACACACACACACAGAGGAAGCAGCCCGTAGCAGCTGTCTAACTCCCAGGTACCTATTTACTGCTAGGTAACAGGGGCTTGAGGGTGAAGGAAACTCTGCCCATTTTTTTTTCCGCCGGCCGCCTGGATCGAACCCCGGTCTCTAGGTCCCCGAGTCTAGAGCGCTGTCCAGTCGGCCAGCCAGCCTCCAGTGTGTGTGTGTACTCACCTAGTTGTGCTTGCGGGGGTTGAGCTCTGGCTCTTTGGTCCCACCTCTCAACCGTCAATCAACAGGTGTACAGGTTCCTGAGCCTATTGGGCTCTATCATATCTACACTTGAAACCGTGTATGGAGTCAGCCTCCACCACATCACTTCCTAATGCATTACATTTGTCAACCACTCTGACACTAAAAAAGTTCTTTCTAATATCTCTGTGGCTCATTTGGGCACTCTCAGTTTCCACCTGTGTCCCCTAGTGTGTTTACCCCTTGTGTTAAATAGCCTGTCTTCATCAACCCTGTCGATTCCCTTGAGAATCTTGAATGTGGTGATCATGTCCCCCCCTAACTCTTCTGTCTTCCAACGAAGTGAGGTTATATTTCCGTAGTCTCTCCTCGTAGCTCATACCTCTCATCTCGGGTACTAGTTTGGTGGCAAACCTTTGAACCTTTTCCAGTTTAGTCTTATGCTTGACTAGATATGGACCCCATGCTGGAGCTGCATACTTCAGGATTGGTCTGACATATGTGGTATATAATGTTCTGAAAGATTCCTTACACAAGTTTCTAAAGGCCTTGTGTGTGTGTGTGTGCTCACCTAATTGTACTCACCTAATTGTGCTTGCGGGGGTTGAGCTCTGGCTCTTTGGTCCCGCCTCTCAACCGTCAATCAACTGGTGTACAGATTCCTGAGCCTATTGGGCTCTATCATATCTACATTTGAAACTGTGTATGGAGTCAGCCTCCACCACATCACTTCCTAATGCATTCCATTTACTAACTACTCTGACACTGAAAAAGTTCTTTCTAACGTCTCTGTGGCTCATTTGGGTACTCAGCTTCCACCTGTGTCCCCTTGTTCGCGTCCCACCAGTGTTGAATAGTTCATCCTTGTTTACCCGGTCGATTCCCCTGAGGATTTTGTAGGTTGTGATCATGTCCCCCCTTACTCTTCTGTCTTCCAGTGTCGTGAGGTGCATTTCCCGCAGCCTTTCCTCATAACTCATGCCTCTTAGTTCTGGGACTAGTCTAGTAGCATACCTTTGGACTTTTTCTAGCTTCGTCTTGTGCTTGACAAGGTACGGGCTCCATGCTGGGGCCGCATACTCCAGGATTGGTCTTACATATGTGGTGTACAAGATTCTGAATGATTCCTTACACAGGTTCCTGAACGCCGTTCTGATGTTAGCCAGCCTCGCATATGCCGCAGACGTTATTCTCTTTATGTGGGCTTCAGGAGACAGGTTTGGTGTGATATCAACTCCTAGATCTTTCTCTCTGTCTGTTTCATTAAGTACTTCATCTCCTATTCTGTATCCTGTGCCTGGCCTTCTGTTTCCACTTCCTAGTTTCATTACTTTGCATTTACTCGGGTTGAACTTCAACAGCCATTTGTTGGACCATTCACTCAGTCTATCCAGGTCATCTTGTAGCCTCCTACTATCATCCTCTGTTTCAATCCTCCTCATAATTTTTGCATCGTCGGCAAACATTGAGAGGAACGAATCTATACCCTCTGGGAGATCATTTACATATACCAGAAACAGTATAGGTCCAAGGACTGACCCCTGCGGGACTCCACTTGTGACGTCTCGCCAATCTGAGACCTCACCCCTCACACAGACTCGTTGTCTCCTGTTGCTTAGGTATTCCTCTATCCACCGGAGTACCTTCCCTCTCACTCCAGCCTGCATCTCCAACTTTCGCACTAGCCTCTTGTGTGGCACTGTATCAAAGGCTTTCTGACAATCCAAAAATATGCAGTCTGCCCACCCTTCTCTTTCTTGCCTTATTTTTGTTGCCTGGTCGTAGAATTCAAGTAACCCTGTGAGGCAGGACCTGCCATCCCTGAACCCATGTTGATGCTGTGTTACAAAGTTCCTTCGCTCCAGATGCTCCACTAGTTTTTTTCGCACAATCTTCTCCATCAGCTTGCATGGTATGCAGGTTAGGGACACTGGCCTGTAGTTCAGTGCCTCCTGTCTATCCCCTTTCTTGTATATCGGGACTACGTTAGCTGCTTTCCAAATATCTGGCAGTTCCCCTGTTGCCAGTGATTTGTTATACACTATGGAGAGTGGTAGGCTCAGTTCTCTTGCTCCTTCCTTTAGAACCCAAGGGGAGATTCCATCTGGGCCTAAAGCCTTTGTCACGTCCAACTCTAGTAAACACTTCCTTACTTCCCCACTGTGTGTGTGTGTGTGTGTGTGTGTGTGTGTGTGTGTGTGTGTGTGTGTGTGTGTGTGTGTGTGTGTGTGTGTGTGTGTGTGTGTGTGTGTGTGTGTGTGTGTAGTCAGCTGTGTACTCACCTATTTGTGCTTGCAGGGGTTGAGCTTTGGCTCTTCTCAACTGTCAATCAACTGGTGTACAGATTCCTGAGCCTACTGGGCTCTATCATATCTACATTTGAAACTGTGTATGGAGTCAGCCTCCACCACATCACTGCCTAATGCATTCCATCCGTTAACTACTCTGACACTGAAAAAGTTCTTTCTAACGTCCCCGAGGCTCATGTGGGTACTCAGTTTCCACCTGTGTCCACTTGTTCGCGTACCACCAGTGTTGAATAGTTTATCCTTGTTTACCCGGTCGATTCCCCTGAGGATTTTGTAGGTAGTGATTATGTCTCCCCTTACTCTTCTGTCTTCCAGGGTCGTAAGTTGCATTTCCCGCAGCCTTTCCTCGTAACTCATGCCTCTTAGTTCTGGGACTAGTCTAGTGGCATACCTTTGAACTTTTTCCAGCTTCGTCTTGTGCTTGACAAGGTACGAGCTCCATGCTGGGGCCGCATACTCCAGGATTGGTCTTACATATGTGGTGTACAAGATTCTGAATGATTCCTTACACAGGTTCCTGAACGCTGTTCTGATGTTAGCCAGCCTCGCAAATGCCGCAGACGTTATTCTTTTTATGTGGGCTTCAGGAGATAGATTTGGTGTGATATCAACTCCAAGATCTTTCTCTGTCCGTTTCATTAAGTACTTCATGTCCTATTCTGTATCCTGTGTCTGGCCTCCTGTTTCCACTGCCTAGTTTCATTACTTTGCATTTACTCGGGTTGAACTGCAACAACCATTTGTTGGACCATACACTCAGTCTGTCTAGGTCATCTTGTAACCTCCTACTATCATCCTCTTTGCATCATCAGCAAACATTGAGAGAAACTAGTATATACCCTCTGGGAGATCATTTACATATATCAGGAACAGTATAGGTCCAAGGACTGACCCCTGCGGGACTCCACTTGTAACGTCTCGCCAATCTGAGACCTCACCCCTCACACTGTCTTGTTGTCTCCTGTTGCTTAGGTACTCCTTTATCCAATGGAGTACCTTCCCTTTCACTCCAGCCTGCATCTCCAGCTTTTTCACTAGCCTCTAATGTGGTACTTTATCAAAGGCTTTCTGACGATCCAAAAATATGCAGTCTGCCCACCCTTCTCTTTCTTGCCTTATTTTTGTTGCCTGGTCGTAGAATTCAAGTAACCCTGTGAGGCAGGACCTGCCATCCCTGAAACAATGTTGATGCTGTGTTACAAAGTTCCTTCGCTCCAGATGCTCCACTAACTTTCTTCGCACAATCTTCTCCATCAGCTTGCATGGTATGCAGGTTAGGGACACTGGCCTGTAGTTTTGTGCCTCCTGTCTATCCCCTTTCTTGTATATCGGGACTACGTTAGCTGCTTTCCAAATATCTGGTAGTTCCCCTGTTGCCAGTGATTTGTTATACACTATGGAGAGTGGTAGGCACAGTTCTTTTGCTCATTCCTTTAGTATCCAAGGGGAGATTCCATCTGGGCCTATATCCTTTGTCGCATCCAACTCGAGTAAACACTTCCTTACTTCTCCGCTGGTAATCTTAAACTCTTCCAGTGGTTCCTGGTTAGCAATTCCCTCTCTTATCTCTCGAATTTCTCCTTGCTCTAAGGTGAAGACCTCTTGGAATTTCTTATTCCATTCCTCACTCACTTCCTTGTCGTTTGTAGTGAATCCTTCTGCCCCTATCCTTAATTTCATAACCTGTTCCTTTACTGTTGTTTTTCTCCTGATGTGGCTATGCATCAATTTAGGCTGAGTCTTTGCCTTGCTTGCGATGTCATTTTCGTATTGTCTTTCTGCCTCTCTTCTCATCCTGACATATTCATTCCTGGCATTCTGGTATCTTTCTCTGCTCTCCAGCGTCCTGTTATTCCTATAGTTTCTCCATGCCCTTTTACTTTGCTGCTTAGCTAGCCTACATCTCTGATTAAACCATGTGTTTCTCATCTTTATTTCTCTGTTTTCCTTTTGGACTGGGACAAACTTGTTTTCTGCGTCCTTGCACTTCTGTGTGATGTAGTCCATCATATCTTGGGCCGTCTTTCCCCTGAGCTCTGTTTCCCATGCTATATCTGTTAGGAATTTTCTTATCCCCTCATAGTTTCCCTTTCGGTATGCAAACCTTTTGGTTTCGGTATCCCTCCTCGAGTTCAATAACCCTTCTTCAATCAGGTACTCAAACACCAGTACACTGTGGTCGCTCATTCCTGCTGGGTCCTCAAAACCTATTTCTCTTATGTCGGAATCGTTCAGAGTGAAGACTAGGTCGAGTCTCGCTGGTTCGTCATTGCCTCTCATCCTTGTGGATTCTCTGACATGCAGGGTTAAAAAGTTTCTAATCACCACCTCCAATAGTTTGGCTCTCCACGTATCCTCGCCTCCATGCAGTTCCTTGTTCTCCCAGTCAATCCTTCCGTGATTGAAGTCGGCCATGATGAGCAGGTGGGATCTATTTCTACAGGCAGCAGAGGCTGCCCTCTCAATTATAGTGTTAACTGCCATGTTGTTGTTTTCATACTCTTGACTGGGTCTCCTGTCATTTGGTGGAGGGTTGTATATTACTGCTATTACTATTCTTGGTCCTCCCATTGTCATGGTGCCTGCTATGTAGTCTCTGAAACCCTCACAGCCCGGGATAGCCATCTCCTTAAAACTCCATTCCTTTCTCATGAGTAGGGCCACTCCGCTTCCTCCCCTACCTTCCCTCTCTTTTCTTATTACTGTGTACTCCAGGGGAAACACGGCATTCGTTATGATTCCAGAGAGTTTTGTTTCAGTGAGTCCGATTACATCTGAGTTCACTTCTTGTGCACTTTCCCTTAGTTCATTTGTCCTGCTTGTGATCCCATCTATGTTCGAGTATATCACCCTGAAACTGACTCTCTTCTGCTTCTCCTCTGGGGGGCACCTGTGGGATCTGGGGTAAGTGGGAGCTGGGGGGGATCTGGTATGGGGAGACTGGTGGAGGAGGGAGGAATTGGGGGGTGGGGGAGAGGGGGAGGGTATGGGGGTGAGAGGGGGAGGGTAGGGGGGAAGTAAGTAAGTAATTATCAAAAGAAGGCACCAAACCGGGAAGGGTATGTAGCACCATCAAATGTGCGGAATAATCAGAGGGCGCTAAATATCACCAAGGATGCCAATACGAGAACAAAAACGCATAAGGCGAACGATATCAAAAGTATCCGAGTCACCAAGAATTCCATTGAGGGACAGGCGACCGGGAGGTGCGGTCGGACAGCAAGACACATGCTCGTCCTAGAAGTCAGGACATTCAAGAAGGACATGCACGACCATAAGAGGGACAATGCAATTAGGACAATAAGGAGCAGGGCGGTGCTCCATCAAGTGACCATGGGTTAAGGGAGTATGGCCAATACGCAACCTTGCCAGAGCTGTTTCCCAATGCCGGTTACAGTGGCAGGAGGACGGCCACGAGGAAACACAACATTTAAGAGTACGAAGTTTGTTACCAGTAACAGACGACCAAGAAGCCTGCCAACGGGTAAGAATGGAGGAATGGATAACCGGGTAAAAGTCGGAATATGGAATACCTTTACGAGAGATGGGACAAGAGCGGACAGCTTCCTTGGCGGCAGCATCCGCATGCTCATTTAAAGACACACCAATATGGCTGAGAACCCAACAAAACTCAACCGACTTAAATTTACTGTGGACAAGAAACAGCCAACGCTGGATCTCAACAACTACTGGATGAACCAGATTAAAGGACCCAAGAGCCATGAGGGCACTACGCGAGTCAACAACAACTACAAAGGAAGACTGACAACGAGAAAGCAGGAGACGAAGAGCATAGAAAATAGCATAAAGCTCCGCTGTAAAGATGCTAGTCTCCGGAGGTAAGCGACACATATAAGTGCGATCAGGAAAAACAACAGTAGCAACACCGTCTGCAGACTTAGACCCATCAGTGAAGACAGAAATGGAGCGGAAGTGATAAGAAAAGTGCTCAAGGAAAAGGCGTTTTAGAACCGTAGGAGGGGTAAAAGCTTTTGTGATGCGGGTCAAGGATGTACAAAACTGCGGAAGGGGGACTCTCCACGGGGGCAAAGAAGGAACAACACGAGAAGAAACATTAGAAACACGATCGGAAAGAGAACTCTGCAAGCAAGATAACCGGACAGAAAGAGGGAGGTGGTGAAGAGGAACAGGAACCGCAGGAGGGGTAAAAGTTAAAGCATGACAGAGGCGAGAGGAAGGATGTTGTAAGGATCGCGCAAGATAGCGAAGACAGTAGCGATCACGGCGGTCCTGGAGAGACAGGAAGCCAGTGTCAACATACAAGCTAAGGACGGGAGTCGAACGAAAGGCACCAGAACTGAGGCGCAACCCAGTATGGTGCAAAGCATCAAGACGGCGAAGAGTAGAAGGAGAAGCAGATGAGTAAGCAGGGCAACCATAATCGAGCTTAGACAGGACGAGAGAGGAATGTAAAGCAAGGAGAGTGCACCTATCCGCTCCCCAAGAAGTATGGGACAATACCCGATGGAGGGCAAGGCCCTTAGAGCACTCAACATGGAGGTAAGAGATATGGGGAGGCCAAGACAAACGAGTGTCAAGGAATAACCCCAAAAGCTTCGCGGAATCTTTGTACTCAAGGGGATGACCATAAAGTGACAAAGAGGGATGAAGAACGACCCGTTTCCTAGTAAAAGACATGACACAAGTCTTAGAAGTAGAGAACTTGAAGCCATGATCGCTGGCCCAAGACGACACGGCATCAATCGCATGTTGAAGCCGGCGCTGAACGAGAGGCAGGCGAATCATCACCCTGACAGCAAAGGGTAAGATCATCGACATAGAGAGCGGAGAAGACACCTGAAGGAAGAGAGGAAAGAAGACCATTGAGGGCAACCAGAAAAAGAGTAGTGCTCAGAACACTACCCTGGGGCACACCTTCATACTGCTGAAAAGAGGCAGAGAGAGCGGTACCAAGGCGCACCCAAAAGGAACGACGAGAGAGGAAGCTGCGGAGAAAGTGAGGGAGATGACCACGAAGGCCAAAAGAATGAAGCTGGGACAGAATATGATATCGCCAAGTGGTGTCGTAAGCCTTTTCCAGGTCAAAAAGGACGGCAACAACAGAGGTCCTTGCAGCAAAAGCAGTACGAATATAGACCTCCAAGTTCACCAGGGCATCTGTCGTGCTGCGGCACTTGCGGAAACCAAATTAAGAAGGGGAGTGGAGGTGATGGTGTTCCAGGAACCACATCAGACGAACGTTAACCATACGTTCAAAGAGTTTGCAGACACAACCTGTGAGGGCAATAGGGCGAAAGTCCTTAGGGGAAGTTCCCAGAGACCCTGGTTTGCGAACAGGGAGGACAAAGGCATCGAGCCAGTCCTCAGGGACTGACGACGACTCCCAGATCCGATTATACAGACTCAGTAAATACTGAGACGTGCTCGGAGGGAGATGGCGAAGCATCTCATAATGAATACCATCGGAGCCCGCTGCCGTAGAACAGCAGAGGGCCAGGGCAGAACGAAGTTAAGAGAGAAAGAAGGGATCATTATAGGAAAGTCGAAGACGAGTGCAGAAATCTAAAGGACGAGACTCAAGGACAGGTTTACGAAAAAGGAAAGATTGGGGAAGATGAAGAAAAGAGCTAACAGAAGAAAAGTGAGAACCCAGTTCGGTAGCGACCTGCAACAGGTCCGCCACAAGAGTACCACGGAGGTGAAGGACCGGGGAAACATTCGGACGTAATTGTGGAGACATAATAAATCCAACATTCACATTTAGCCATACGGATGGCCCTACAGGCCACCGCACTTGCTTTCCGAAAGAAAAGAACAGAATCAGTCATCTGCCGACGGCGGTGCCTCTTCCAGGCTGCACACTTACAGTGGACAGCCCGAGCACAGTCCACATTCCACCAGGGAACGCACTTCCGTGGACCCCGGGAGGAAGAGCGAGGAATAGAGTGGAGGACAGCGTCGAAGACAGTGTCATGAAAAAGGAGGAGAGCGCGAGGGAGAGGCAGAAGGGAGAGGTCAGAGAGAGCAGCACTGAGGGTAAATAGGTTCCAGTCCGCTTTAGCAAACTGCCACCTAGGAAAAGAGAGGGAAGGGCGAAACGAGAAAAAGGAAACAAGGATAGGGAAATGATCACTGCCATGGAGGTCATCAAGAACCTGCCACGTGAAATCTAAATAAAGAGAAGAAGAGCAGAGAAAAAGATCAATACAGGAAAGGGTGCGAGTCCGAGAGTCCAAATGAGTGGGCTCACCAGAATTCAGAAGAGACAGGGAAGAAGAGAGGAGAAACGGCTCAAGAAGGCGACCCCGGGTATTCGTCAGAACATCACCCCAAAGAGAATGACGACAATTGAAGTCACCCAGCAGGAACACAGGCTCCGGCAAGGAGTCCAAGAGGTGTTTCAAATCAGGAAGAGAAAGCAGGACACTCGGGGGGAGATAAATGGAACAAACTATGTACCATTTCCCCACAAAGATACGAGCAGCAGAACAATGGAGAGGCAAAGGAAAAAGTAAAGGAACAAAGTGAACATCAGCGCGGATCAAGAGAGCAGAAGAATTAGGAGCACCAGCAATGACTGGGGGGGGGGGGAGAGAAAGGAATAGCCACGAAAACGACCAGGACGAGCACCAAGCATCGGCTCCTGGAGACACAAAGGGGCGAAAACCGTGAAATCAGAAGTTGGAGTTCGAGGAAATTGGCGTAATAACCTCGAACGTTCCATTGAAGGATAGACATCGACGAGAAGGGAAAGGACAACAACAGAGAACAAGGAAGAAACAAAGGCGAAAGAGCAATACAGCACGTTAAAGAATATCAGGGTCGGGATCAGGGTCAGCAAAGTCAGGGTTAGGGGGCATGGGTAAACTGAACAAAGACGGAGGGAAGGAAGCGGGAGAACAGAGCAGAGGTGGGCGGGCGGGGTCCGGAGGAGGAAGAGGAGGAAACAGCGGAGAGGAGCAGTCAAGGACAGCAGCAGGCAGAGGGGGAGTAGAAAAAGGGGAGAGCACCTCAGCAAGGGCAGCAACCGAAAGGGAAGCAGGGGCCAAAGAAACCTCCATAGCAGGAACAGGGGGCGCAAGCACAGAAATGGGAGGGGAAGGAGCAACAGAGCCAGAAATAGAGGCCAAGGAAGAAAGCGAAGCCTTCTTACCTGCCGGGGAGGAGGAAGGAGAGGAGCCAGGCTTACGCTTCTGACTTAAAGAGACCGGTGTCCCAGCAACTACGTACCGGCAATGGATTCCAGCGTCTCAACAGGAGAAGCTGAACGAGAGCACTCACGACGGCCGTTAGGAGAGCGATGGACATCCGTCTGCACCGACAGGCGGCGGGGAGAGCCAATAGATGGAGGAAGAGGATGGGAAGGAGGATTGGAGGGAGACGAGGAAGAAGACACAGGAGACACGACAGACCGGGTAGAAAGAAGGGGAACCCCAGACAGAGGACCAGGAGGGGGACCCTTCGGACAGAACTCAAAGGAACAGAGGAGGGGGCAGTGGGCGTATCAGGGTCCAAGGCCCAGAAACGGTTGTCAGTCTGAGGAAGGAGGGAAGGACGAGGAGAGGAAGAGCGCAATACGCAAGCATAAGAGACGTTAGCATAAGGCAGGAGCCGGCGAACCTGGCGCCTCGCCTTAGGAAAAGATAAACGCTCCCGGTGCTTCAAGTTGAGGACGGCCGCCTCAAGCTTGTAGTGGATACAGGCACGGGAGAAGGTAGGATGGGCCTCACCGCAGTTGAGGCAGCGAGCTTGGGGAGAAGTGCACTCCGACTTAGAGTGACCTTCACCCCCACACAAAGGACAGAGAGAGACAGACCCAGAGCAGCGGAGGGCACCATGCCCAAACCTCCAGCACTTGTTACAAAGCCGAGGAGAAGGAATATACTCCTGGACAGAGCACCTGGCACCAGCAAGAATGACAGAGGATGGAAGGGTCCTACCATCAAAGGTGATCTTCACAACACGAAGGGGTTGACGGCGACCACCACGAGGGGGACGAGTAAACGAGTCAACCTGGAGGACAGAAAGGACTTGGGCATCAAGGATATGCCGAATATCATCGTGGCAATCCTGCAGATTCCGAACACCGGTTGCAACATGGGGCGGGAGGAGAATAGAGCCAACACTGGCATTCATCTGAACATTCTTGGAGACCCGAACAGGGATCTTGCCAAGGCAAGACAAGGCTGCCAAGCGGGAAGCTGCATCCTGAGAAGGAGCAGCAACGACACGTGTACCGAGACGAGTGGGGTTGAAGGTAACAGACGCATCCACGGAATCAACAAGATGCCGATGGAGGGAGAAATCGTCAGGAGGCGCAGAATCAAGAGGGAGGAGATCAAAGTATTTGACCAATGAAGCGGGACCAAACAAGGCCTGATACGCGGCAGTACAGGAAGGAATCGAGCGAGTGTGGCCGGGGCGCGAACGGCGTTGAGAACCCCCAGAGAGAGAGGGGTTAAAAGGCGCAGTAGTCACAACGAGAGACTTAGCCGCACCAGGGGACGAAGCGGTCACCACTGGGGGCTGGAGGCTCGACCCAACCACAGAGGAGGGAGGGGAGCTGGGGGAAGAAGTCAGGACGGTCAAAGGAGGAGAAAGGTCGGGGCCCAACGCAGCGGGAGCTACAGAGCCTGGTCTTCCAATACAGGCCGACTCGGGGGCTTGGTCGCCCACCCCACGAGCCTGAGAGGGTACAACGGAAACATTTATCGACATAGAGACGAAGAGAAAGAAATTCATCCACGAATGTGCCCCCATACCCACCATGGAGCCACAATTAGAGACAGGATACCCAACAGGAAGCTATCGCCGATCATGCCGGGGCCCCCTAGGGGTGCGTCGTGAGTATGCGTCCCACAAACCCCACCTTAAGAACCGTCAGTCCGTCGAGATCGGGTTCAGCGGCGAAAGTGGGATTGACAATAAAAAGTTCCCCTCGCTCGAAACGTCGGGTACAACAGTTCTACGGGTGCAAGAGTATGCCTCCTCAAGCACCCGGGCGTCAAAATAGAAGAAGTCCAAAGAAAGATGCAAAACAAGCAAAAGGTCGGCAGGAAACGACAAGCAGATAGGAGAAGAGGGGGGAGAAAAACGAAACAGAAGGAAAAGGAAAAGGTGCTCAGCACAATTGGAGAGGACGGCAGCAGGAGCGCAAGGCTAGAAAAGGACAGAGGACTGTCCCAAGGAGCATCACACTCCGGCAGCCGCCCACAAAGCCCCCTCACGGCATCAACGAGCTGAGCGGGGAGGGAAGGGGGATAGGGGGGAAGAGTGAGAGGGGGAGGGTTAGGGGGGGGAGAGGGGGAGGGTTGGGGGAGCATGGGGGAGGAGAGGCTTTGGGGGATAGGGGAGAAGAGGGAGGAGGGCTTGGGGGGCGTGGGGGGAAAAGGAGGGCTGAGGTGGGTGAGGAAGAGGGGGAGGGTTTAGAGGAGTGGTGGAGAGGGGAAGACTTAAGTTGGGTGGGGGACAGTGGGGGGCTTAGGGGGGTGGGGGAGAATGGAGGGCTTGGGGGTGGGGGAGACGGGAAGGCATGTGGGAGAGGAGTGGGCTTGGGGGAGGGGGAAGAAGGGAGGTCCTAGGGAGAGAGGGTGAGTGGGAGGAGGGGGGTGAATGGGAGGAGGGGGGTGAGTGGGGGGGAGGGTGCCCTAGGTGGGTACTTAGTGGGGGGCTGACAGGGGAAGGGGCAGGTTGGGTGTCTGTTGGGTAGAATGTGGGGTGGTGCCCCACTCCCTGTGGCTGTTGCACTGTTTGAGGAAGGTTCCCCACTCCCCTCTGGGATTGTAGGGTCTAGGGTTGTGGTAGTCTGATTCCTTTCTCTCTCCCTGCGCTCCTTCCTCACATCTGCTGCCTGCATTCTCTCTTCCCTTGTCATATCCCTCTGCAGGAATACTTTTTTTGAACTTCTGAACATTTGCTAGACCGCTCTTCCATGCTAACAGTTCCTCTTTCGTGATTTGGCTCATGAATACCACCTTTATCATTCGGTCTCTGTCCTTGTTGTACTTTCCAAGCCTGAAAACCTTTTCAACATTTTGGTCAGTTTCCTCCATCCTTACCACTTTAAGGATCTCGGTAACTGCGTTTTTGTCCTTGTCTCTCCGCTCCTTTGGTCTGGTCCCTGTTTGCTCTTTAATTACTGCTACTACTACTGCTTTTTTTCTCTCTATCATCCGGCTAGTACATCTAGCTGCTTCCTGAGAGGAAGCCACTTCCATGGCAACTTCCTTAACTGCAGACCTAGCTTCAGGCTCTTTTTAAGCATTTCAGCAAATGAAAGCTGGGTTGTGGTGGCCCCTGCACACAGTAGCATTCCTGTCTCCCTGAGGCACGGTTTGTGTCTGGTATTGCGGAAGAGTCTCCTTTAGGCATCTTATCTCCTCCTTTGCTGCCCTTAGTACATCCTGCAGGTTGGCTACTGTCTCCTTCATTACCCTCAGTCCTTCACTGAATTCATCCCGCATTTGCTGGAGTACTTCCTTCATCCAATCTCCCAGTTCCCACCCCATCCTCTGAGTTTGTTCCAGCCGCGATTGTCATCCTGCGTTTGTCACCCCGAGCTCGTGGTGTGTGTGGTGTGTGTGTGTGTGTGTGTGTGCTGTGTGTGTGTGTGTGTGTGTGTGTGTGTGTGTGTGTGTGTGTGTGTGTGTGTGTGTTGTTGTGTGGTGTACTAACCAGCACTAACAGACATCACCCCTACAGGTCAGCACCAGTGTGTGTGTGTGTGTGTGGTGTGTGTGTGTGTGTGTGTGTGTACTAACCCAGCACTAACAGACATCACCCCTACAGGTCAGCACCAGTGTGTGTGTGTGTGTGTGTGTGTGTGTGTGTGTGTTGTGTGTGTGTGTGTGTGTGTGTGTGTGTGTGTGTGTGTGTGTACTAACCCAGCACTAACAGACATCACCCCTACAGGTCAGCACCAGTGTGTGTGTGGCTTGTGTGTGTGTGTGTGTGTGTGTGTGTGTGGTGTGTGTGTGTGTCGTGTGTGTGTGTGTGTGTGTGTGGTGTGTGTGTGTATGTGTGTGTGTGTGCTGTGTGTGAGTGTGTGTGTGTGGTGTGTGTGTGTGTGTGTGCGTGTGTGTGTGTGTGTGTGTGTGGTGTGTGTGTGTTGTGTGAGTGTGTGTGTGTGTGTGTGTGTATGTGTGTGTGTGTGTGTGTGTGTGTGTGTGTGTGTGTGTACTAACCCAGCACACTAAAAACATCACCTACAGGTCAGCACCAGTGTGTGTGTGTGTGTGTACTAACCCAGCACTAAACAGACATCACCCTACAGGTCAGCACCAGGCCCGCCGTCCAACAGAGCGGGTACAACACCTCCGTCAACGACACATATTCCATTCAGGTCAATCATACTCTTCAGCGCCTTCAGTCAACTGGTCATCAACGCTCACTTCCGATGACCGACAACCCTTCCCTCGGGGACGTGATAACCAAAACATTGTCAGTAAATTGACTATTTTTGTAAATAAAATAGAGAGAATCAACATATATTTTTTAGTGCCGTTATGCACCTGTGATGTGTGGAACACAACGGTTTGTTCCAAGTGATGGCACTCATCGTGGTGTCCTGGGTGTTGTTCCAGTGGTGGAGTACACGTGGGTGTTGTTCCAGTGGTGGAGTACACGTGGGTGTTGTTCCAGTGGTGGAGTACACGTGGTGTTGTTCCAGTGTGGAGTACACGTGAGGTTCCAGTGGTGGAGTACACGTGAGTTTGTTCCAGTGGTGGAGTACACGTGAGTGTTGTTCCAGTGGTGGAGTACACGTGAGTGTTGTTCCAGTGGTGGAGTACACGTGAGTGTTGTTCAGTGGTGGAGTACACGTGAGTGTTTGTTCCAGTGGTGGAGTACACGTGGGTGTCTCACAGTGGTGGAGTACACGTGGTGTTGTTCCAGTGGTGGAATACACGTGGGGTGTTGTTCCAGTGTGGAGTACACGTGGGTGTTGTTCCAGTGGTGGAGTACACGTGAGTGTTGTTCCAGTGGTGGAGTACACGTGGGTGTTGTTCCAGTGGTGGAGTACACGTGGGTGTTGTTCCAGTGGTGGAGTACACGTGGGTGTTGTTCCAGTGGTGGAGTACACGTGAGTGTTGCCCAGTGGTGGAGTACACGTGAGTGTTGTTCCAGTGGTGGAGTACACGTGGGTGTTGTTCCAGTGGTGGAGTACACGTGAGTGTTGTTCCAGTGGTGGAGTACACGGGTGTTGTTCCAGTGGTGGAGTACACGTGGGTGTTGTTCCAGTGGTGGAGTACACGTGAGTGTTGTTCCAGTGGTGGAGTACACGTGAGTGTTGTTCCAGTGGTGGAGTACACGTGAGTGTTGTTCCAGTGGTGGAGTACACGTGAGTGTTGTTCCAGTGGTGGAGTACACGTGGGAGTTGTTCCAGTGGTGGAGTACACGTGGAGTTGTTCCAGTGGTGGAGTACACGTGGGTGTTGTTCCAGTGGTGGAGTACACGTGAGTGTTGTTCCAGTGGTGGAGTACACGTGGGTGTTGTTCCAGTGGTGGAGTACACGTGAGTGTTGTTCCAGTGGTGGAGTACACGTGGGTGTTGTTCAGTGGTGGAGTACACGTGGATGTTGTTCCAGTGGTGGAGTACACGTGCGTGTTGTTCCAGAGGTGGAGACACACGTGGGAGTTGTTCCAGTGGTGGAGTACACGTGGAGTTGTTCCAGTGGTGGAGTACACGTGGGTGTTGTTCCAGTGGTGGAGTACACGTGGTGTTGTTCCAGTGGTGGAGTACACGTGGGAGTTGTTCCAGTGGTGGAGTACAGGGAGTTTGTTCCAGTGGTGGAGTACACGTGAGTGTTGTTCCAGTGGTGGAGTACACGTGGGTGTTGTTCAGTGGTGGAGTACACGTGAGTGTTGTTCCAGTGGTGGAGTACACGTGGGTGTTGTTCCAGTGGTGGAGTACACGTGGGTGTTGTTCCAGTGGTGGAGTACACGTGAGTGTTGTTCCAGTGGTGGAGTACACGTGAGTGTTGTTCCAGTGGTGGAGTACACGTGGGAGTTGTTCCAGTGGTGGAGTACACGTGGGAGTTGTTCCAGTGGTGGAGTACACGTGGGTGTTGTTCCAGTGGTGGAGTACACGTGAGTGTTGTTCCAGTGGTGGAGTACACGTGAGTGTTGTTCCAGTAGTGGAGTACACGTGAGGTTGAGTGTTCCAGTGGTGGAGTACACGTGGGAGTTGTTCCAGTGGTGGAGTACACGTGGGTGTTGTTCCAGTGGTGGAGTACACGTGAGTGTTGTTCCAGTGGTGGAGTACACGTGAGTGTTGTTCCAGTGGTGGAGTACACGGGGTGTTGTTCCAGTGGTGGAGTACACGGAGTGTTGTTCCAGTGGTGGAGTACACGTGGGTGTCTCACCAGTGGTGGAGTACACGTGTGTGTTCCAGTGAGGAGTACACGTGAGTGGAGTGAGTGGGAGTAGAGTGGGTGTTGTTCCAGTGGTGGAGTACACGTGGGTGTTGTTCCAGTGGTAGTACACGTGGGTGTTGTCCAGTGGTGGAGTACACGTACGTGAGTGTTGTTCCAGTGGTGGAGTACACGTGAGTGTTGTTCCAGTGGTGGAGTACACGGGTGTTGTTCCAGTGGTGGAGTACACGTGGGTGTTGTTCCAGTGGTGGAGTACACGTGGGTGTTGTTCCAGTGGTGAGTACACGTGGGTGTTGTTCCAGTGGTGGAGTACACGTGAGTGTTGTTCCAGTGGTGGAGTACACGTACGGAGTGTTGTTCCAGTGGTGGAGTACACGTGGGTTCGTTCCAGTGGTGGAGTACACATGAGTGTTGTTCCAGTGGTGGAGTACACGTGGGTGTTGTTCCAGTGGTGGAGTACACGTGGGTGTTGTTCCAGTGGTGGAGTACACGTGGGTGTTGTTCCAGTGGTGGAGTACACGTGAGTGTTGTTCCAGTGGTGGAGTACACGTGAGTGTTGTTCCAGTGGTGGAGTACACGTGAGTGTTGTTCCAGTGGTGGAGTACACGGGTGTTGTTCCAGTGGTGGAGTACACGTGAGTGTTGTTCCAGTGGTGGAGTACACGTGAGTGTTGTTCCAGTGGTGGAGTACACGTGGGTGTTGTTCCAGTGGTGGAGTACACGTGGTGTTGTTCCAGTGGTGGAGTACACGTGGGTGTTGTTCCAGTGGTGGAGTACACGTGGGTGTTGTTCCAGTGGTGGAGTACACGTGGGTGTTGTTCCAGTGGTGGAGTACACGTGAGTGTTGTTCCAGTGGTGGAGTACACGTGGGTGTTGTTCCAGTGGTGGAGTACACGGGTGTTGTTCCAGTGGTGGAGTACACGTGAGTGTTGTTCCAGTGGTGGAGTACACGTGGGTGTTGTTCCAGTGGTGGAGTACACGTGGGTGTTGTTCCAGTGGTGGAGTACACGTGGGTGTTGTTCCAGTGGTGGAGTACACGTGGGTGTTGTTCCAGTGGTGGAGTACACATGAGTGTTGTTCCAGTGGTGGAGTACACGTGGGTGTTGTTCCAGTGGTGGAGTACACGTGAGTGTCTCCAGTGGTGGAGTACACGTGGGTGTTGTTCCAGTGGTGGAGTACACGTGGGTGTTGTTCCAGTGGTGGAGTACACGGAGTGTTCCAGTGGTGGAGTACACGTGGATGTTGTTCCACTGGTGGAGTACACGTGGGTGTGTTCCAGTGGTGGAGTACACGTGGGTGTTGTTCCAGTGGTGGAGTACAGTGGGTGTTGTTCCAGTGGTGGAGTACACGTGGGTGTTGTTCCAGTGGTGGAGTACACGTGAGGTGTTGAAGTGGTGGAGTACACGTGAGTGTTGTTCCAGTGGTGGAGTACACGTGGTGTTGTTCCAGTGGTGGAGTACACATGAGTGTTGTTCCAGTGGTGGAGTACACGTGGGTGTTGTTCCAGTGGTGGAGTACATGTGTGTGTTCCAGTGGTGGAGTACACGTGGGTGTTGTTCCAGTGGTGGAGTACACGTGGGGTGTTGTTCCAGTGGTGGAGTACACGGTGTTGTTCCAGTGGTGGAGTACACGTGGGTGTTGTTCCAGTGGTGGAGTACACGGGTGTTGTTCCAGTGGTGGAGTACACGTGGGTGTTGTTCCAGTGGTGGAGTACACGTGGGTGTTGTTCCAGTGGTGGAGTACACGTGGGTGTTGTTCCAGTGGTGGAGTACACGTGGTGTTGTTCCAGTGGTGGAGTACACGTGAGTGTTGTTCCAGTGGGAGTACACGTGGGTGTTGTTCCAGTGGTGGAGTACACATGAGTGTTGTTCCAGTGGTAGAGTACACGTGGGTGTTGTTCCAGTGGTGGAGTACACGTGGGTGTTGTTCCAGTGGTGGAGTACACGTGGGTGTTGTTCCAGTGGTGGAGTACACGTGGGTGTTGTTCCAGTGGTGGAGTACACGTGGGTGTTGTTCCAGTTGGTACACGTGGGTGTTGTTCCAGTGGTGGAGTACACGTGGGTGTTCCAGTGGTGGAGTACACGTGAGTGTTGTTCCAGTGGTGGAGTACACGTGAGTGTTGTTCCAGTGGTGGAGTACACGTGAGTGTTGTTCCAGTGGTGGAGTACACGTGGTGTTGTTCCAGTGGTGGAGTACACGTGAGTGTTGTTCCAGTGGTGGAGTACACGTGAGTGTTTCAGTACTTCAACTTACCATAACACAAAAGCATTGCAAAAATAGTGTATGTGTGTATATATATATATATATTATATATATATATAATATATATATATATATATATATATATATATATATATATATATATATATATATATGTATATATTTATTTATTTAATTATTTATTTATGCAAACAAGCTTGAATGGTCCCAAGCCAATATGCAACTGAAAATTCCACACCCCAGAAGTAAGCAAGTAATTATCAAAAGAAGGCACCAAACCGGGAAGGCTTGTAGCACCATCAAATACGCAAAATAATCAGAGTGCGCTAAATATCACCAACGATGCCAATACGAGAACAAAAACGCATAAGGCGAACGATATCAAAAGTATCCGAGTCACCAAGAATTCTATCGAGGGACAGGTGACCGCGAGGGGCGGTCGGAAAGCAAGACACACGCTCGTCCTGGAAGTCAGGACATTCAAGAAGGCATGCACGACCGTAAGAGGGACAATGCAACTAGGACAATAAGGAGCAGGGCGGCGCTCCATCAAGTGACCATGGGTTAAGCGAGTATGGCCAATACGCAACCTCGCCAGAGCTGTTTCCCACCGCTGGTTACGGTGGAAGGAGGACGGCCACGAGGAAACACAACATTTAAGAGTACGGAGCTTGTTACCAGTAACAGACAACCAAGAAGCCTGCCAACGGGTAAGGACTGAGGAATGGATAACCCACACCCCAGAAGGATTCGAACCCAGACAGGTAGGAGCAGTGTGTACCTTGGTGTACCTGGTTCCTTAACCGCTTGACCACACTAATGCCCACACCCCATTATTCTGGGGTGTGGAGTTCTCAGTTGCATATTGGCTTGGGGACTGTTCTAGCTTGTTCACATTTGTGTCGCTCACGTGGCCCCACCAAGTGAGGTGATTCGATGAAATAACTATGCCCAAGCTTGCCACCGAGAGCTGTCGGGTGTTGGGTACATAAGTTCTCTCGACTTCCAACATTTTTGTACATTCAATGTGGTCAAGTGGTTAAGGTACCAGGTACACAAAGGTACACAGTGCTCCTAGCTGTCTGGGTCCGAATCCCTCTGGGGGTGTGGAATTTTTATGTGTATATATATTATATCATATTCTGTATTGATTATTTTTTGTTTAGGGCTGAAGGGCATTTGACAGGTGCCCTCAAAAGTCACACGAGACAAGCCCATGACATCACCCTACAAGAGAAATGCTGAATAAAAACACTTGTATAATAGACACAACCCAAGATGTAAGACGATTACAAATTTTGATCACTCTACATAAAAATAGAACAACCCACCAATATACCCACATTATAGAACTATTCACTTACCCACCACGAAGTAGAACAAGACCGGAACATGAAGATGCCAACATAGAGGACACTGCCCAACATGCTACGCCAATACACCTGATTAATCTTTATATGTGAATCGTACCCCATTTTCGCCTCTTTCTCCAAACTTTAACGCCTTACTTTTCTTCCCTTTACGCCTTATTCTTGACCTTATTCTATTATTTGTATTGATCTACTTGTCTACACCTGACCCCTAATGGAATAAATCCAATATGCCGTGTACTTTCCTATCACTTGAGAATGAACCATGTAGGTTCGAACGTGTATTTTTATAATAAGTGTAATACATTCTACAGTTATTTATCTCTTTTTTCTTCACCTCGAACGAAGATGACTTTTGGAGAACTCCTCTTACAATTACACCAAGCTGCAAGAGCACTAGTCATATAAGAAAAATAATTAATACAGAATAAGCTGCCATATTCGATGAAAAATGTAATATATATATATATATATATATATATATATATATATATATATATATATATATATATATGTCGTACCTAGTAGCCAGAACTCACTTCTCAGCCTACTATGCAAGGCCCGATTTGCCTAATAAGCCAAGTTTTCATGAATTAATGTTTTTTCGTCTACCTAACCTACCTAACCTAACCTAACCTAGCTTTTTTTGGCTACCTAACCTAACCTTACCTATATATCTAGGTTAGGTTAGGTTAGGTAGGGTTGGTTAGGTTCGGTCATATATCTACGTTAATTTTAACTCCAAAAAAAAAATTGACCTCATACATAGTGAAAAGGGTAGCTTTATCATTTCATAAGAAAAAAATTATAGTAAATATATTAATTCAGGAAAACTTGGCTTATTAGGCAAATCGGGCCTTGAATAGTAGGCTGAGAAGTGAGTTCTGGCTACTAGGTACGACATATATATATAATATATATATATATATGTCGTACCTAATAGCCAGAACGCACTTCTCAGCCTACTATGCATGGCCCGATTTGCCTAATAAGCCAAGTTTTCATGAATTATTATATTTTCTCTACTTTTTTGCTTATGAAATGATAAAGCTACCCATTTCATTATGTATGAGGTCAATTTTTTTTTATTGGAGTTATAATTGACGTGGATATATGACCGAACCTAACCAACCCTGCCTAACCTAACCTAACCTATCTTTATAGGTTAGGTTAGGTTAGGTAGCCGAAAAAGTTAGGTTAGGTTAGGTTAGGTAGGTTAGGTAGTCGAAAAACAATTAATTCATGAAAACTTGGCTTATTAGGCAAATCGGGCCTTGCATAGTAGGCTGAGAAGTGCGTTCTGGCTACTAGGTACGACATATATATATATAATTATATATATATATATATATATATATATATATATATATATATATATATATATATATATATATATATATATATATATATATATATATATATATATATATATATAGATTTATATTAAGCTGGCAGAGCTCCTCCTTGTCTCATCATCCTTGCGCCAGGTATGGAGTGTGTGACAGCTGGTGTCATCATCCCTGCGCCAGGTATGGAGAGTGTGACAGCTGGTGTCATCATCCCTGCGCCAGGTATGGAGTGTGTGACAGCTGGTGTCACCATCCCTGCGCCAGGTATGGAGTCTGTGACAGCTGGTGTCACCATCCCTGCGCCAGGTATGGAGAGTGTGACAGCTGGTGTCATCCCTGCGCCAGGTATGGAGAGTGTGACAGCTGGTGTCATCATCCCTGCGCCAGGTATGGAGTGTGTGACAGCTGGTGTCATCATCCCTGCGCCAAGTATGGAGTGTGTGACAGCTGGTGTCATCATCCCTGCGCCAAGTATGGAGAGTGTGACAGCTGGTGTCATCATCCCTGCGCCAGGTATGGAGAGTGTGACAGCTGGTGTCATCATCCCTGCGCCAGGTATGGAGAGTGTGACAGCTGGTGTCATCATCCCTGCGCCAGGTATGGAGAGTGTGACAGCTGGTGTCATCATCCCTGCGCCAGGTATGGAGAGTGTGACAGCTGGTGTCATCATCCCTGCGCCAGGTATGGAGTGACAGCTGGTGTCATCATCCCTGCGCCAAGTATGGAGAGTGTGACAGCTGGTGTCATCATCCCTGCGCCAGGTATGGAGTGTGTGACAGCTGGTGTCATCATCCCTGCGCCAGGTATGGAGTGTGTGACAGCTGGTGTCATCATCCCTGCGCCAGGTATGGAGAGTGTGACAGCTGGTGTCATCATCCCTGCGCCAGGTATGGAGAGTGTGACAGCTGGTGTCATCATCCCTGCGCCAGGTATGGAGAGTGTGACAGCTGGTGTCATCATCCCTGCGCCAGGTATGGAGAGTGTGACAGCTGGTGTCATCATCCCTGCGCCAAGTATGGAGAGTGTGACAGCTGGTGTCATCATCCCTGCGCCAAGTATGGAGAGTGAGTCAACTGGATGCTGCATAAAACTCTCCTAAACCTTCCCAAGCTCATGATTCTATCTGAAAATAGTTGTCAAAAACATGACGATATTACAATCAAATATTATTAAAAA
>NC_091152.1:5300320-5310320 GCF_040958095.1 Procambarus clarkii
CCCCGACCGTCCACAAGTGGTTGGCCACCATTCCTTCCCCCGTCCCATCCCAAATCCTTATCCTGACCCCTTCCCAGTGCTATATAGTCGCTATATATAGGCCAGTGCTATATAATGGCTTGGCGCTTTCTCCTGTTTATTCCCTCCCTACCCGCCTGTCAACTGGGATATAATAATTAAGAATAATTCATTGTGTCAGAGGGACAGGAAGCCTGAGTGTATTCATACACGTTAGGCTTATATCCAGGTAGGTCGAATTACTGACCACGCCCAGGATACGACCCCACAACAAGCTGACTACCTACTGGGTACCTAGTTACTGTTAGGTGAAGAGAGACATTAGGTGAAGGTAAATGAGCCCAACCATTTGTGTCCCGCCCGGGAGTCGAACCCGGAATTCTGGATTGTGTGTGGAGAACGAACCCGACTGAACTACCGGGCTCGTTCTATTGAACCTGTCAATATATATATGAGACACCCTGCCTGTCAACACCCTGCCTGTCAACACCCTGCCTGTCAACACCCTGCCTGTCAACACCCTGCCTGTCAACACCCTGCCTGTCAACACCCTGACTGTCAACACCCTGCCTGTCAACACCCTGCCTGTCAACACCCTGACTGTCAACACCCTGACTGTCAACACCCTGCCTGTCAACACCCTGCCTGTCAACACCCTGCCTGTCAACACCCTGCCTGTCAACACCCTGCCTGCTGTCAACACCCTGCCTGTCAACACCCTGCCTGTCAACACCCTGCCTGTCAACACCCTGCCTGTCAACACCCTGCCTGTCAACACCCTGCCTGTCAACACCCTGCCTGTCAACACCCTGCCTGTCAACACCCTGCCTGTCAACACCCTGCCTGTCAACACCCTGCCTGTCAACACCCTGCCTGTCAACACCCTGCCTGTCAACACCCTGCCTGTCAACACCCTGCCTGTCAACACCCTGCCTGTCAACACCCTGCCTGTCAACACCCTGCCTGTCAACACCCTGCCTGTCAACACCCTGCCTGTCAACACCCTGCCTGTCAACACCCTGCCTGTCAACACCCTGCCTGTCAACACCCTGCCTGTCAACACCCTGCCTGTCAACACCCTGCCTGTCAACACCCTGCCTGTCAACACCCTGCCTGTCAACACCCTGCCTGTCAACACCCTGCCTGTCAACACCCTGCCTGTCAACACCCTGCCTGTCAACACCCTGCCTGTCAACACCCTGCCTGTCAACACCCTGCCTGTCAACACCCTGCCTGTCAACACCCTGCCTGTCAACACCCTGCCTGTCAACACCCTGCCTGTCAACACCCTGCCTGTCAACACCCTGCCTGTCAACACCCTGCCTGTCAACACCCTGCCTGTCAACACCCTGCCTGTCAACACCCTACCTGTCAACACCCTGCCTGTCAACACCCTGCCTGTCAACACCCTACCTGTCAACACCCTGCCTGTCAACACCCTGCCTGTCAACACCCTGCCTGTCAACACCCTGCCTGTCAACACCCTCCTGTCAACACCCTGCCTGTCAACACCCTGCCTGTCAACACCCTGCCTGTCAACACCCTGCCTGTCAACACCCTGCCTGTCAACACCCTGCCCTGTCAACACCCTGCCTGTCAACACCCTGCCTGTCAACACCCTGCCTGTCAACACCCTGCCTGTCAACACCCTGCCTGTCAACACCCCCTGTCAACACCCTGCCTGTCAACACCCTGCCTGTCAACACCCTGCCTGTCAACACCCTGCCTGTCAACACCCTGCCTGTCAACACCCCTGTCAACACCCTGCCTGTCAACACCCTGCCTGTCAACACCCTGCCTGTCAACACCCTGCCTGTCAACACCCTGCCTGTCAACACCCTGCCTGTCAACACCCTGCCTGTCAACACCCTGCCTGTCAACACCCTACCTGTCAACACCCTGCCTGTCAACACCCTGCCTGTCAACACCCTGCCTGTCAACACCCTGCCTGTCAACACCCTGCCTGTCAACACCCTGCCTGTCAACACCCTGCCTGTCAACACCCTGCCTGTCAACACCCTGCCTGTCAACACCCTGCCTGTCAACACCCTGCCTGTCAACACCCTGCCTGTCAACACCCTGCCTGTCAACACCCTGCCTGTCAACACCCTGCCTGTCAACACCCTGCCTGTCAACACCCTGCCTGTCAACACCCTGCCTGTCAACACCCTGCCTGTCAACACCCTGCCTGTCAACACCCTGCCTGTCAACACCCTGCCTGTCAACACCCTGCCTGTCAACACCCTGCCTGTCAACACCCTGCCTGTCAACACCCTGCCTGTCAACACCCTGCCTGTCAACACCTGCCTGTCAACACCCTGCCTGTCAACACCCACCTGCCTGTCAACACCCTGCCTGTCAACACCCTGCCTGTCAACACCCTGCCTGTCAACACCCTGCCTGTCAACACCCTGCCTGTCAACACCCTGCCTGTCAACACCCTGCCTGTCAACACCCTGCCTGTCAACACCCTGCCTGTCAACACCCTGCCTGTCAACACCCTGCTGTCAACACCCTGCCTGTCAACACCCTGCTGTCAACACCCTGCCTGTCAACACCCTGCCTGTCAACACCCTGCCTGTCAACACCCTGCCTGTCAACACCCTGCCTGTCAACACCCTGCCTGTCAACACCCTGCCTGTCAACACCCTGGTCAACACCCTGCCTGTCAACACCCTGCCTGTCAACACCCTGCCTGTCAACACCCTGCCTGTCAACACCCTGCCTGTCAACACCCTGCCTGTCAACACCCTGCCTGTCAACACCCTGCCTGTCAACACCCTGCCTGTCAACACCCTGCCTGTCAACACCCTGCCTGTCAACACCCTGCCTGTCAACACCCTGCCTGTCAACACCCTGCCTGTCAACACCCTGCCTGTCAACACCCTGCCTGTCAACACCCTGCCTGTCAACACCCTGCCTGTCAACACCCTGCCTGTCAACACCCTGCCTGTCAACACCCTGCCTGTCAACACCCTGCCTGTCAACACCCTGCCTGTCAACACCCTGCCTGTCAACACCCTGCCTGTCAACACCCTGCCTGTCAACACCCTGCCTGTCAACACCCTGCCTGTCAACACCCTGCCTGTCAACACCCTGCCTGTCAACACCCTGCCTGTCAACACCCTGCCTGTCAACACCCTGCCTGTCAACACCCTGCCTGTCAACACCCTGCCTGTCAACACCCTGCCTGTCAACACCTGCCTGTCAACACCCTGCCTGTCAACACCCTGCCTGTCAACACCCTGCCTGTCAACACCCTGCCTGTCAACACCCTGCCTGTCAACACCTGCCTGTCAACACCCTGCCTGTCAACACCCTGCCTGTCAACACCCTGCCTGTCAACACCCTGCCTGTCAACACCCTGCCTGTCAACACCCTGCCTGTCAACACCCTGCCTGTCAACACCTGCCTGTCAACACCCTGCTGTCAACACCCTGCCTGTCAACACCCTGCCTGTCAACACCCTGCCTGTCAACACCTGCCTGTCAACACCCTGCTGTCAACACCCTGCCTGTCAACACCCTGCCTGTCAACACCCTGCCTGTCAACACCCTGCCTGTCAACACCCTGCCTGTCAACACCCTGCCTGTCAACACCCTGCCTGTCAACACCCTGCCTGTCAACACCCTGCTGTCAACACCCTGCTGTCAACACCCTGCCTGTCAACACCCTGCCTGTCAACACCCTGCCTGTCAACACCCTGTCAACACCCTGCCTGTCAACACCCTGCCTGTCAACACCCTGCTGTCAACACCCTGCCTGTCAACACCCTGCCTGTCAACACCCTGCCTGTCAACACCCCGCCTGTCAACACCCTGCCTGTCAACACCCTGCCTGTCAACACCCTGCCTGTCAACACCCTGCCTGTCAACACCCTGCCTGTCAACACCCTGCCTGTCAAACCCTCCTGCACACCCTGCCTGTCAACACCCTGCCTGTCAACACCCCGCCTGTCAACACCCTGCCTGTCAACACCCTGCCTGTCAACACCCTGCTGTCAACACCCTGCCTGTCAACACCCTGCCTGTCAACACCCTGCCTGTCAACACCCCCTGTCAAACCCCACCTGTCAACCCCTGCCTCTCAACACCCTGCCTGTCAACACCCTGCTGTCAACACCCTGCTGTCAACACCCTGCCTGTCAACACCTGCCTGTCAACACCCTGCCTGTCAACACCCTGCCTGTCAACACCCTGCCTGTCAACACCCTGCCTGTCAACACCCTGCTGTCAACACCATGCCGTCAACAGCTTATCTGTCAACACCCTGCCTGTCAACACCCTGCCTGTCAACACCATGCCTGTCAACACTGCTGTCAACACCCTATCCTATCAACACCCTGCCGTCAACACCCTGCTGTCAACACCCTGCCTGTCAACACCCTGCCTGTCAACACCATGCCGTCAACTCCCTAACTGTCAACACCATGCCGGTCAACTCCCTAACTGTCAACACCCTGCCGGTCAACTGCTTATCTGTACACACCCTGCCTGTCTATACCCTACCTGTCAACGCCCTGCCTGTCAACGCACTGCCTGTCAACACCCTGTTGGTAAATACCATGTCTATCAACACCATGCCGGTCAACACCCTATCTGTCAAAACCTTGCCTTCTCAAAACCCAAATGTCGAGTACACAATTTGTCAACTTTGTGAAAGAGAAAACATGCACTCTCTTGAACATTATATTGTAGAATGTCCCATATTGACTGACTTTCGCCCCCTGGGCTAAGGTATGCTGAACTCTGTAATTACTATATGAGTACTGGAACACTTGATGATATATTGGACTTGTATCCAAGATTGACCATGTAATGTATCAATTATACAATGTATGTTGTGACGGTAACGCGTTGGTGTTCGGCTGTTCAAAGCTAGGGGTATGGCCTCGTCACATAGTATAAAAAAAAATAGAAAATCTGGAACTTCGTCTGTGGTAAGGTAAGGAGAAGACACACAAAACACAAGTAAATTTAACAATGAAATTTTAATTACGTTAAATAAATCAAAACATGAATAAAATGGACAAACAAATTCGTATAATAAAATCAATCAAAATAATAAGAATAATTAAATGACACAATGAAAAGTTACGTTAAGACAATAACAAGAAGTGCAATAACAAGTATAGAAAGGTGCTGGAATATTGGCTTTAAGCTATCACCTCTCTCAGTATACGTACGCTAAAGCTTACGTCTAGCAGGGAGAAGTGTTAACTGTGAAAGCACGGAATATTCTGAGGACTGAGGTCGTGGCGGCCCCAGACATCAAGTAGTATGGGGGGGTGGAGTGCAGTTGCAGCCCGACCGGCGACCAATCAGAGGAGCCGGCATAAGACGGGTAGTTTGGCGGTTTGAGTCTGAGCAGGTGTTCCTGGCTGCATACGTTTTGCGCTCTGGCAAACCTTGCTGGTGTTGTTGTCGTTGTTGGACATTTCTTCCATAGTAGTTTTATATAGTTGTATCGACGTAATTGTGGAGGGAAGAGCAGGCTCAATCTCTTGAAGGAGATTATTGTCACAACTCTCCCCCGAAGCCTGCGGTTCTGGAAGAAGTACGTCGTTATGTGGTGGAGTAATGGATGGAGTCGCTTCTACTTCATAAACTCTGGAGAGGGCATCGGCTATGGTGTTGTCAGAACCCTTGATATAGCGGATCTCCAGGTTGAAATCTTGTAAATACAGAGCCCATCGTAGAAGACGCTGGTTGGTGAATTGGGCTTGATGTAGGAAGCGGAGAGGGTTGTGGTCTGAGAAGATGGTGGTAGACCTGGCGCCTTGTAGGTACGGAGCGAAGTGTTGGAGGTTCAGGACGATGGATAGTAGCTCCTTTTCAATAGTGCTGTAGTTCCTCTGGTGTGGTTTCAGTTTGTAGCTGTAGTAGCTGACAGGTAGAACCTCCTCGCCTCGTTGTTGCATCAGGACACCACCAACGCCGGTACCACTGGCGTCGACATGAAGGACGAAAGGCTTGGTGATATCTGGAGAGGCGAGAATGGGGTTAGAACAGAGGAGGAATTTGAGTTGTTCGAAAGCAACGGTTTGCTGCATGGTCCAATTATACCGTTGCTTGGGACTGGTTAATAGAATTAGAGGTGTGGCGACTGTACTGAAATTCCTCACAAACCTACGGTAGTAGGAGGCAAGACCAAGGAAGCGCAGGAGCTGCTTCCTGGTGGTAGGCTGTGGATACTGTTGGATGGCTTGAGTGTGTGAGTCTAACGGAGCTATGCTGCCACTCCCAATAACATGACCCAGATAACGCACTTTACCTTTCGCGAAAGTGGACTTGCCCAGGTTGATGGTGAGGCCGGCTGTCAGGAGCTTGGAGAACAGACGTCGCAGCTGGAGCAGATGTTCACTCCAGGTGTTGGAGGCTACGACGATATCGTCCAGGTAGGCGTATGTGTTATCCAAGCCCTGGATGACACGGTTGACAGCTCTCTGAAAGGTGGCCGGGGCATTACATAGTCCGAAAGGAAGGCGTTCATATCTGAAAAGTCCAAAAGGAGTGATGAAGGCAGATATCTCTTTAGCGCGCTCCGTTAGACACACTTGATAGTACCCCTTAAGCAAGTCCACTTGGGACAAGTACTGGGCACTACCAATGGCATCAAGGATGTCATCTATCCTTGGCAAGGGGTAAGCATCCTTGACAGTTACATTGTTCAGTTTACGATAGTCGTGCATAACCGCACCTTACCTTGGGGTTTGGGCACCAAGATACAAGGTGAGGCCCAGGGGGACTCACAAGGTGTAGCCAGTCCATGATCCAAGAGGTACTGCACCTCAGCACGCATGACTTCCTTCTTGCTCGGGCTGATTCGGTAGAAGGGTTGACGAATCGGCCGGGTGTCGGGGAGCAGTTGGATGTCGTGCTGGGTAACATTACACTCTTGGGGGTCATCTCGGAACAACTCTTGATGTTCTCTGAAGATCTTGACGAGAGGTGCACTATGATTATCCTGAAAGTATTTGGGAAGATCATTAAGGATTTCGGAATTAGAAAGCGCTGACTCCTTGTCAGTGCTTTCGGGAGGAGAAGCTGGGAAGGTCTCACTGTGGATGTAGGGTTCTGTGAAGGTGGAATAGTTAATTAGGACAGTGGGAGGAGTACCATTATATTGCTTCAGGAGGTTGACGTGGCACAGCTGGGTCTTCCGCCGCCTATCTGGAGTCTCTATTACGTAGTTGTTGTTATTCCTGCACTCTTTGACGCGGTAGGGTCCTGAAAACCTGTTTTGGAAAGGTGAACCTGGGATAGGGAAATATGCAAGGACGAAGTCTCCCGGCTTGAATTTTCTTACTTTGCTGGTCTGGTCGTAAT
This sequence comes from Procambarus clarkii, assembly GCF_040958095.1. Taxonomy (NCBI): domain Eukaryota; kingdom Metazoa; phylum Arthropoda; class Malacostraca; order Decapoda; family Cambaridae; genus Procambarus; species Procambarus clarkii. The sequence continues at coordinate 5,307,667 of NC_091152.1, forward strand.
GAGTCTTCATTCTCTCCTGGGCTTTCAATAGATTATCATGGGCAAAACGGTGGACTCTCTCTAGAATGTGTTGAAGGTTTTGAAGAAACTGGGGCACATTCTGATGCTCACTGAAGGTGGCATCTCTGAGAGAGTCTTTGAAAGCCTTAAGGGGAGTACGGCACTTACGGCCGTAGAGCATCTCATAAGGAGATACTCCTAGGGACTCATTGGGGAGACTTCTGTAAATACACATTATAAGGTCAATCTGCTTATCCCAATCCTTCGAGGTTTCACTACAAAACTTTTTCAAGAGTGCTTTGATTGTCTGATGACTACGTTCAAGAGAACCCTGTGAAGCAGGATGATAGGGGCTGGACAATACCTGTTTGATGTTGAACTCCTCCAGTGTCCTTTTGAAGAGATCACTGGTGAAGTTGGTACCACAGTCGCTCTGAATCTCCCTGGGAAATCCGTATTGAGTGAAGATCTTCAATAGATGTTTTATAACCGTAGCAGCCGTGATGTTCTTCACTGGAACTGCTATGGGAAATCTGGTGGTAGGACACAGGATGGTTAGGATGTAGGCGTTACCTGAACTGGTCCGAGGTAAAGGACCAACACAGTCTATTATGAGTCTGTGGAAAGGTTCCGCAGGCACCTGTATGGGAATCAGTGGCGCTCTGGGAATGGAGATGTTCGGTTTGCCTGCCATCTGACATGTATGACACTGTTTTACGTACTGTTTGACGTTATTTACCATACCTGGCCAGTAGTAGTCTTGACGAATTCCATGGTAAGTCTTGTTGAAGCCGTAGTGGGAGAGTGCTCCGTGGGCCAGGTGTAGAATAGTGGGCCGCAGGCTGGTGGAATCACAAGTTGTTCGATGTTGGCCCAATCGTCCTCCTCCTTCAGTTTACTGGGTCTATATCTGCGGTAGAGCAAGTCGTTCTCTAGGAAGAACCCAGGAATACTGTCGGGTTGAGTCTCAGCCTGGAAAAACAATGGTGTTAAAGTAAGATCTTCCCTCTGCAACTTACGGAACTCCAACTTGGTCAGATGCGGGGGGAGTTTCTGAGGGTCTTGAGGGACAGCGGTAGCAGTAGAGTCAGCTGGCTGTGGACGTGCGGCTTGTGCACGGGTGGTCACGAGAACCGGAGGAGAAACTTCATCACTCTCTTGAACCTCTGCTGGAACATACTCTAGAATAGGGTTACTTGGCACAGAGTTACACACCTGGGGTTTGTCCATGACGATCAGGTTGGTCGGTTGCAGGTCTTCTGCCAAGTCGTTGCCTAGGAGAAGTTGCACTCCAGGCATGGGAAAAGGCTTTTCCCTGACGGCGACTTGGACTTCCCCGTTCACGTAGGGACAATCCAGGTGGACTCTGGCGAGAGGGTATGGAGTGGTAGCAGTGAGGTCAGTGATGAAGACAGTTTCTCCGGTGTAGGTGATGTTGGGCACAGCCGACTTCAAGATGATCGATTGAAGAGCCGCTGTGTCCCTCAAGATCTTCAATTTGAAACGTCCCTCCGGATTTGAACCGTTGGCAGAGACAGTTCCAGTATACAGGTGGTTACTGAAAAGAGAAAGATCATTAACATTAACACCAACATTCATCACAGGCTTACCGGACTTAGGAGGAGTTGGTTTGGGTTTTTGTTGGTCAGTGGTTCCCTTGTATTGAGACTTACCACACTTGTCTATGGTATGTCCATAGAGTCTACAATACTTGCAGTACAGTTGTGAACCAGCTTGATCGGGGCTCACTTTCTCGTAACTGTACCACGACTTCTTACTGGAGGATGGTTCGGGTGTCAGCCGGTGGATGAGGCTGTAAGTGTCAGCCGACTTAGCACACTTCAGGTAGTCGGTTTCTTCTTTATCTGCTAAGTAGAGGCGGACAGGAGGCGGCACACGTCTCAAGAATTCTTCAACAAGCATCAGGTTGACGAGTTCTGTAAAAGTAAGACATGTGCTGCTTCCAGCCATTTCATGAAATACCTCCGTTTCGTGTTAGCAAACTCGAGGAAGGTAGTGGTACTTGCCTTCAGGTGGTCACGGAATTTCCTTCTATAACTTTCTGTGGAAAGTAGGTAGGCGTCTAACACTGCTTGTTTCAGAGTCTGGTAGTCATTCTCAGACGCCAGAGTACTGAGTGTGACTGCAGCTCTACCTGTAAGATGGACTCTGAGAAGTGTGGCCCATTGGTCGACAGGCCAACTGAGTTGATTAGCAAGGGTTTCAAAGGTGGTAAAGAACACATCAACTTCTGCTTCTACAAAGGATGGCATTAACTTACTTGCATGTGATATATTAAAACTGACGGGAAGATTGGCAGTAGCTTGCTGGCGTTGAGTGAAGTGTGAAGTTTCCAAGGCGATTTCGCGTTGACGACACTCTAGAGCCAGAGTCGCTTGTTGCTTGTCATGTTCGCGTTGTATTTCCAACTCGCGTTGTTTGGTTTCAAGCTGTACTCGTTCACGTTCACGGAGTAATGCGACCTCACGTTCGTGTTCTTCTCTCCTCAAGGCAGCTTCGCGTTCTTGTTCTTCTCTCCTCAAAGTAGTTTCACGTTCTCTGAGGGTGATTTCTCGTTCTTGTTCTTCTCTCCTCAAAGTAGTTTCACGTTCTTGTTTCTTTCTTGTTCTTCCTTCGTATGGCAGCTGCTTCTC
>NC_091152.1:5315320-5450320 GCF_040958095.1 Procambarus clarkii
ACACACACACACACACACACACACACACACACACACACACACACACACACACACACAAACTATACAAACTATGCTATACAAACTTGAGAGGCAGGCAGGAGTAAGCGGAAAGGCCCTAGTATGGGTGAAGAACTACCTAACAGGAAGGAGCCAGAGGGTAATGGTAAGGGGCGAAAAGTCGGACTGGCGAACAGTAACAAGTGGAGTACCTCAAGGATCGGTGCTGGGACCAATCCTCTTTCTAATTTACGTAAATGATATGTTTTCAGGAGTGGAATCATACATGTCAATGTTTGCAGATGACGCAAAATTAATGAGAAGAGTTGTGACAGACGAGGATTGTAGGATCCTCCAAGAGGACTTAAACAGGCTGCAGAGATGGTCAGGGAAATGGCTACTGGAGTTTAACACCAGTAAATGTAAAGTTATGGAAATGGGATCAGGTGACAGGAGACCAAAGGGACAGTACACAATGAAGGGGAACAGCCTACCTGTAACGATTCGAGAAAGAGACCTGGGAGTGGATGTGACACCTAATCTAACTCCTGAGGCACATATAAATAGGATAACGACAGCAGCATACTCTACACTGGCGAAAATTAGAACTTCATTCAGAAACCTAAATGAGGAAGCTTTTAGGGCGCTTTACACTGCCTACGTGAGACCCGTCTTAGAGTATGCCGCGCCATCATGGAGCCCCCACCTGAAGAAACACATAAAGAAACTGGAGAAGGTTCAGAGGTTTGCGACGAGGCTTGTCCCAGAGTTACGAGGGATGGGATATGAAGAGCGGCTGAAGGAACTGAACCTAACGACACTAGAGAAAAGAAGGGAGAGAGGAGATATGATAGGGACATATAAAATACTCAGGGGAATTGACAAAGTGGAAATAGATGAAATATTCACACGTAATAATAACAGAACGAGGGGACATGGGTGGAAACTGGAAACTCAGATGAGTCACAGAGATGTTAGGAAGTTTTCTTTTAGCGTGAGAGTAGTAGAAAAATGGAATGCACTTGGGGAACAGGTTGTGGAAGCAAATACTATTCATACTTTTAAAACTAGGTATGATAGGGAAATGGGACAGGAGTCATTGCTGTAAACAACCGATAGCTAGAAAGGCGGGATCCAAGAGTCAATGCTCGATCCTGCAAGCACATATAGGTGAGTACACACACATATATAATTACGACACTGGAAGACAGAAGAGTAAGGGGAGACATGATCACAACCTACAAAATCCTCAGAGGAATTGACCGGGTAAACAAGGATAAACTATTCAACACTGGTGGGACGCGAAAAAGGGGACACAGGTGGAAACTGAGTACTCACATGAGCCACAGAGACGTTAGAAGGAACTTTTTAGTGTCAGAGTAGTTAACGGATGGAATGCATTAGGCAGTGATGTGGTGGAGGCTGACTCCATACACAGTTTTAAATGTAGATATGATAGAGCCCAGTAGGCTCAGGAATCTGTACACCAGTTGATTGACAGTTGAGAGGCGGGACCAAAGAGCCAAAGCTCAACCCCCGCAAGCACAAATAGGTGAGTACAAATAGGTGAGTACACACACACACAGCCGTGGCGGCAGAAGCAAGGAAGAGGCGCAGGGCGAGAGGGGAAAACCAGGAAGTCACAGCTCCAAACACAACACCCCCAGAAGCGAGGGGGGAACCCACAACCAGCTACCCAGTAACTCTAGAAGGGAGGACAACCCGCCTCCCTCGTCTGCATAGAAAACCCCCATACCCCAAACCCTCCCTGCCCCCACTCAAATGTTCAGCCAAATCTCCCTCCCCCCACACCCAATCCCCACCCTTCTACCCCTCCCCTCCTCCCGAGTCCTCCCTCCCCCCTTTCCTTCCCGTCCTCCCTCCCTTTACCCCATACCCTACCCTCCCTGTCCCTCCCATTTCAGTGGATCCCCCGCCCCTCATCCCAGTATCCTCTGAGACCCTGTTATCCACCTCACAGGTCCTCACACCCATGGAACAGCCTTCCCCACCAGCAGAACACTCACCAAGGAGGCGATTTGAGAAGGGACAGAAGAAAGTGAGCCTCAAAGCGATGTACAATAACATAGATGGAATTACAAATAAAGCAAATGAGCTTGGAGAACGGGTACTAGAGAAAAACCCAGACATAATAGCCCTCACAGAAACAAAGATCACGAAAACGATAACAAATGGAGTGTTCCCACAGGACTATTATGTTATGAGGAAAGAGAGGGAAGGAAGAGGTGGGGGTGGTGTAGCTCTGCTGGTAAGAAAAGGCTGGGATTTTGAGGAGATGGATATTCAGGGCTGTGAAGGTTTCAGTGACTACATAGCAGGTACCGTAACAAATGGAGAAAAAAAAATTATAGTCGTAGTCATATATAATCCACAACCAAATGAAAGAAGACCTAGACAGGAATATGATAGAAACAACATGGCCACCATTAACATAATAGAAAGAGCAGCTTCTGTTGCTAGCAGGAATGGATCTGGACTACTAATTATGGGAGACTTCAACCATGGGAAGATAGATTGGACGAACAGAGACCCACATGGAGGACCAGAAACATGGAGGGCTAAGCTGCTGGACGTGGCAACAAGAAACTTTCTAAGCCAGCACATCAAAGAACCAACAAGAATGAGAGAAGATGAACCAGCAATGCTTGATTTGATATTTACCCTAAATGAGTGGGATATAAGAGAAGTTAAGATGGAAGTGCCCTTGGGAATGAGTGACCACAGTGTATTGAACTTTGAGTGTCTGGTAGAGCTAGGACTTTTCTCCCCAAAAAAGAACTAGGAATCAAAAGGCTGGCATACAGAAAGGGAAATTATGAACAGATGAGAAGTTTCCTAAGTGAAATACCTTGGGGCACAGACCTCAGTGATAAGTCTGTACAGGGTATGATGGACTATGTTACCCAAAAGTGTCAGGAGGCAGTAAACAGGTTCATCCCGGCCCAAAGGGAAAAATCCGAGAAGCAACAGAAGAATCCATGGTATAATAGGGCATGTATGGAAGCGAAGAAACTGAACAAAAGGGCGTGGAGGAACTTCCGGAATAACAGAACACCAGAAAGCAGAGAAAGATACCAGAGAACCAGGAATGAGTACGTCAGGGTGAGAAGAGAAGCAGAGAAAAGTTTTGAAAATGATATAGCAAACAAAGCCAAGACCGAACCAAAGCTACTCCACAGTCACATTAGAAGGAAAACTACAGTGAAAGAACAGGTATTGAAACTTCGAACAGGCGAGGACAGGTATACAGAGAATGACAAAGAGGTGTGTGAAGAACTCAACAAGAGGTTCCAGGAGGTCTTCACAATAGAACAAGGTGAGGTCACTGTGCTAGGAGAAAGGGAGGTAAACCAGGCGGCCTTGGAAGAGTTCGAAATTATGAGAGAGGTGGTCAAGAGACACCTGCTGGATCTGGATGTTAGAAAGGCTGTTGGTCCAGATGGGATCTCACCATGGATACTGAAAGAGTGTGCAGAGGCACTTTGCTTGCCACTCTCCATAGTGTATAGTAAGTCACTGGAGACGGGAGACCTACCAGATATATGGAAGATGGCGAATGTGGTCCCAATATACAAAAAGGGCGACAGGCAAGAGGCACTGAACTACAGGCCAGTGTCCTTGACTTGTATACCATGCAAGGTGATGGAGAAGATCGTGAGAAAAACCTGGTAACACATCTGGAGAGAAGGGACTTCGTGACAAATCGCCAACATGGGTTCAGGGAGGGTAAATCTTACCTTACAGGCTTGATAGAATTCTACGATCAGGTGACAAAGATTAAGCAAGAAAGAGAGGGCTGGGCGGACTGCATTTTCTTGGATTGTCGGAAAGAATTTGACACAGTACCGCATAAGAGGCTGGTACATAAGCTGGAGAGACAGGCAGGTGTAGCTGGTAAGGTGCTCCAGTGGATAAGGGAGTATCTAAGCAATAGAAAGCAGAGAGTTACGGTGAGGGGTGAGACCTCCGATTGGAGTGAAGTCACCAGTGGAGTCCCACAGGGCTCTGTACTCGGTCCTATCTTGTTTCTGATATATGTAAATGATCTCCCAGAGGGTATCGATTCATTTCTCTTAATGTTTGCAGACGATGCTAACATTATGAGAAGGATTAAAACAGAAGAGGACTGTTTGAGGCTTCAAGAAGACCTAGACAAGCTGAAGGAATGGTCGAACAAATGGTTGTTAGAGTTTAACCCAACCAAATGTAATGTAATGAAGATAGGTGTAGGGAGCAGGAGGCCAGATGCAAGGTATCATCTGGGAGAGGAAATTCTTCAGGAGTCAGAGAAGGAAAAAAGACTTGGGGTTGATATCACGCCAGACCTGTCTCCTGCAGCACATATCAAGCGGATAACGTCAGCGGCATATGCCAGGCTGGCCAACATACGAACCGCATTCAGAAACTTGTGTAAAGAATCATTCAGAACTTTGTATACCACATATGTCAAGCCAATCCTGGAGTATGCAGCCTCAGCATGGAGTCCATATCTAGTCAAGGATAAGACTAAACTGGAAAAGGTTCAAAGGTTGGCCACCAGACTAGTACCCGAGCTGAGAGGTATGAGCTACGAGGAGAGACTACGGGAATTAAACCTCACTTCGCTGGAAGACAGAAGAGTTAGGGGGGACATGATCACTACATTCAAGATTCTGAAGGGAATTGATAGGGTAGATAAAGACAATCTATTTAACACAAGGGGAACACGTACAAGGGGACGCAGGTGGAAACTGAGTGCCCAAATGAGCCACAGAGATATTAGAAAGAACTTTTTTAGTGTCAGAGTGGTGGACAAATGGAATGCATTAGGAAGAGATGTGGTGGAGGCTAACTCCATACACAGTTTCAAGTGTAGATATGATAGCGCCCGATAGGCTCAGGAATCTGTACACCTGTTGATTGACGGTTGAGAGGCGGGACCAAAGAGCCAGAGCTCAACCCCCGCAACACAACTAGGTGAGTACAACTAGGTGAGTACACACACACACACACACACACACACACACACACACACACACACACAGAGGAAGCAGCCCGTAGCAGCTGTCTAACTCCCAGGTACCTATTTACTGCTAGGTAACAGGGGCTTGAGGGTGAAGGAAAACTCTGCCCATTTTTTTTCCGCCGGCCCGCCTGGATCGAACCCCGGTCTCTAGGTCCCCGAGTCTAGAGCGCTGTCCAGTCGGCCAGCCAGCCTGCAGTGTGTGTGTGTACTCACCTAGTTGTGCTTGCGGGGGTTGAGCTCTGCTCTTTGGTCCTGCCTCTCAACCGTCAATCAACAGGTGTACAGGTTCCTGAGCATTTGGGCTCTATCATATCTACACTTGAAACCGTGTATGGAGTCAGCCTCCACCACATCACTTCCTAATGCATTACATTTGTCAACCACTCTGACACTAAAAAGTTCTTTCTAATATCTCTGTGGCTCATTTGGGCACTCTCAGTTCCACCTGTGTCCCCTAGTGTGTTTACCCTTGTGTTAAAATAGCCTGTCTTCATCAACCCTGTCGATTCCCTTGAGAATCTTGAATGTGGTGATCATGTCCCCCCTAACTCTTCTGTCTTCCAACGAAGAGAGGTTATTTTCCGTAGTCTCTCCTCGTAGCTCATACCTCTCATCTCGGGTACTAGTTTGGTGGCAAACCATTGAACCTTTTCCAGTTTAGTCTTATGCTTGACTAGATATGGACTCCATGCTGGAGCTGCATACTTCAGGATTGGTCTGACATATGTGGTATATAATGTTCTGAAAGATTCCTTACACAAGTTCTAAAGGCCTTGTGTGGGTGTGTGTGCTCACCTAATTGTACTCACCTAATTGTGCTTGCGGGGGTTGAGCTCTGGCTCTTTGGTCCCGCCTCTCAACCGTCAATCAACTGGTGTACAGATTCCTGAGCCTATTGGGCTCTATCATATCTACATTTGAAACTGTGTATGGAGTCAGCCTCCACCACATCACTTCCTAATGCATTCCATTTACTACTACTCTGACACTGAAAAAGTTCTTTCTAACGTCTCTGTGGCTCATTTGGGTACTCAGCTTCCACCTGTGTCCCCTTGTTCGCGTCCCACCAGTGTTGAATAGTTCATCCTTGTTTACCCGGTCGATTCCCCTGAGGATTTTGTAGGTTGTGATCATGTCCCCCCTTACTCTTCTGTCTTCCAGTGTCGTGAGGTGCATTTCCCGCAGCCTTTCCTCATAACTCATGCCTCTTAGTTCTGGGACTAGTCTAGTAGCATACCTTTGGACTTTTTCTAGCTTCGTCTTGTGCTTGACAAGGTACGGGCTCCATGCTGGGGCCGCATACTCCAGGATTGGTCTTACATATGTGGTGTACAAGATTCTGAATGATTCCTTACACAGGTTCCTGAACGCCGTTCTGATGTTAGCCAGCCTCGCATATGCCGCAGACGTTATTCTCTTTATGTGGGCTTCAGGAGACAGGTTTGGTGTGATATCAACTCCTAGATCTTTCTCTCTGTCTGTTTCATTAAGTACTTCATCTCCTATTCTGTATCCTGTGCCTGGCCTTCTGTTTCCACTTCCTAGTTTCATTACTTTGCATTTACTCGGGTTGAACTTCAACAGCCATTTGTTGGACCATTCACTCAGTCTATCCAGGTCATCTTGTAGCCTCCTACTATCATCCTCTGTTTCAATCCTCCTCATAATTTTTGCATCGTCGGCAAACATTGAGAGGAACGAATCTATACCCTCTGGGAGATCATTTACATATACCAGAAACAGTATAGGTCCAAGGACTGACCCCTGCGGGACTCCACTTGTGACGTCTCGCCAATCTGAGACCTCACCCCTCACACAGACTCGTTGTCTCCTGTTGCTTAGGTATTCCTCTATCCACCGGAGTACCTTCCCTCTCACTCCAGCCTGCATCTCCAACTTTCGCACTAGCCTCTTGTGTGGCACTGTATCAAAGGCTTTCTGACAATCCAAAAATATGCAGTCTGCCCACCCTTCTCTTTCTTGCCTTATTTTTGTTGCCTGGTCGTAGAATTCAAGTAACCCTGTGAGGCAGGACCTGCCATCCCTGAACCCATGTTGATGCTGTGTTACAAAGTTCCTTCGCTCCAGATGCTCCACTAGTTTTTTTCGCACAATCTTCTCCATCAGCTTGCATGGTATGCAGGTTAGGGACACTGGCCTGTAGTTCAGTGCCTCCTGTCTATCCCCTTTCTTGTATATCGGGACTACGTTAGCTGCTTTCCAAATATCTGGCAGTTCCCCTGTTGCCAGTGATTTGTTATACACTATGGAGAGTGGTAGGCTCAGTTCTCTTGCTCCTTCCTTTAGAACCCAAGGGGAGATTCCATCTGGGCCTAAAGCCTTTGTCACGTCCAACTCTAGTAAACACTTCCTTACTTCCCCACTGTGTGTGTGTGTGTGTGTGTGTGTGTGTGTGTGTGTGTGTGTGTGTGTGTGTGTGTGTGTGAGTCAGCTGTGTACTCACCTATTTGTGCTTGCAGGGGTTGAGCTTTGGCTCTTCTCAACTGTCAATCAACTGGTGTACAGATTCCTGAGCCTACTGGGCTCTATCATATCTACATTTGAAACTGTGTATGGAGTCAGCCTCCACCACATCACTGCCTAATGCATTCCATCCGTTAACTACTCTGACACTGAAAAAGTTCTTTCTAACGTCCCCGTGGCTCATGTGGGTACTCAGTTTCCACCTGTGTCCACTTGTTCGCGTACCACCAGTGTTGAATAGTTTATCCTTGTTTACCCGGTCGATTCCCCTGAGGATTTTGTAGGTAGTGATTATGTCTCCCCTTACTCTTCTGTCTTCCAGGGTCGTAAGTTGCATTTCCCGCAGCCTTTCCTCGTAACTCATGCCTCTTAGTTCTGGGACTAGTCTAGTGGCATACCTTTGAACTTTTTCCAGCTTCGTCTTGTGCTTGACAAGGTACGAGCTCCATGCTGGGGCCGCATACTCCAGGATTGGTCTTACATATGTGGTGTACAAGATTCTGAATGATTCCTTACAAGGTTCCTGAACGCTGTTCTGATGTTAGCCAGGCCTCGCAATGCCGCAGACGTTATTCTTTTTATGTGGGCTTCAGGAGATAGATTTGGTGTGATTATCAACTCCAAGATCTTTCTCTGTCCGTTTCATTAAGTACTTCATGTCCTATTCTGTATCCTGTGTCTGGCCTCCTGTTTCCACTGCCTAGTTTTCATTACTTTGCATTTACTCGGGTTGAACTGCAACAACCAATTTGTTGGACCATACACTCAGTCTGTCTAGGTCATCTTGTAACTCCTACTATCATCCTCTTTGCATCATCAGCAAACATTGAGAGAAACTAGTATATACCCTCTGGGAGATCATTTACATATATCAGGAACAGTATAGGTCCAAGGACTGACCCCTGCGGGACTCCACTTGTAACGTCTCGCCAATCTGAGACCTCACCCCTCACACTGTCTTGTTGTCTCCTGTTGCTTAGGTACTCCTTTATCCAATGGAGTACCTTCCCTTTCACTCCAGCCTGCATCTCCAGCTTTTTCACTAGCCTCTAATGTGGTACTTTATCAAAGGCTTTCTGACGATCCAAAAATATGCAGTCTGCCCACCCTTCTCTTTCTTGCCTTATTTTTGTTGCCTGGTCGTAGAATTCAAGTAACCCTGTGAGGCAGGACCTGCCATCCCTGAAACAATGTTGATGCTGTGTTACAAAGTTCCTTCGCTCCAGATGCTCCACTAACCTTTCTTTCGCACAATCTTCTCCATCAGCTTGCATTGGTATGCAGGTTAGGGACACTGGCCTGTAGTTTTTGTGCCTCCTGTTCTATCCCCTTTCTTGTATATCGGGACTACGTTAGCTGCTTTCCAAATATCTGGTAGTTCCCCTGTTGCCAGTGATTTGTTATACACTATGGAGAGTGGTAGGCACAGTTCTTTTGCTCATTCCTTTAGTATCCAAGGGAGATTCCATCTGGGCCTATATCCTTTGTCGCATCCAACTCGAGTAAACACTTCCTTACTTCTCCGCTGGTTAATCTTAAACTCTTCCAGTGGTTCCTGGGTTAGCAATTCCCTCTCTTATCTCTCGGAATTTTCTCCTTGCTCTAAGGTGAAGACCTCTTGGAATTTCTTATTCCATTCCTCACTCACTTCCTTGTCGTTTGTTAGTGAATCTTCTTGCCCCTATCCTTAATTTCATAACCTGTTCCTTTACTGTTGTTTTTCTCCTGATGTGGCTATGCATCAATTTAGGCTGAGTCTTTGCCTTGCTTGCGATGTTCATTTTCGTATTGTCTTTCTGCCTCTCTTCTCATCCTGACATATTCATTCCTGGCATTCTGGTATCTTTCTCTGCTCTCCAGCGTCCTGTTATTCCTATAGTTTCTCCATGCCCTTTTACTTTGCTGCTTAGCTAGCCTACATCTCTGATTAAACCATGTGTTTCTCATCTTTATTTCTCTGTTTTCCTTTTGGACTGGGAACAAACTTGTTTTCTGCGTCCTTGCACTTCTGTGTGATGTAGTCCATCATATCTTGGGCCGTCTTTCCCCTGAGCTCTGTTTTCCCATGCTATATCTGTTAGGAATTTTCTTATCCCTCATAGTTTCCCTTTCGGTATGCAAACCTTTTGGTTTCGGTATCCCTCCTCGAGTTCAATAACCCTCTTCAATCAGGTACTCAAACACCAGTACACTGTGGTCGCTCATTCCTGCTGGGTCCTCAAAACCTATTTCTCTTATGTCGGAATCGTTCAGAGTGAAGACTAGGTCGAGTCTCGCTGGTTCGTCATTGCCTCTCATCCTTGTGGATTCTCTGACATGCAGGGTTAAAAAGTTTCTAATCACCACCTCCAATAGTTTGGCTCTCCACGTATCCTCGCCTCCATGCAGTTCCTTGTTCTCCCAGTCAATCCTTCCGTGATTGAAGTCGGCCATGATGAGCAGGTGGGATCTATTTCTACAGGCAGCAGAGGCTGCCCTCTCAATTATAGTGTTAACTGCCATGTTGTTGTTTTCATACTCTTGACTGGGTCTCCTGTCATTTGGTGGAGGGTTGTTATATTACTGCTATTACTATTCTTGGTCTCCCCATTGTCATGGTGCCTGCTATGTAGTCTCTGAAACCCTCACAGACCGGGATAGCCATCTCCTTAAAACTCCATTCCTTTCTCATGAGTAGGGCCACTCCGCTTCCTCCCCTACCTTCCCTCTCTTTTCTTATTACTGTGTACTCCAGGGGAAACACGGCATTCGTTATGATTCCAGAGAGTTTTGTTTCAGTGAGTCCGATTACATCTGCAGTTCACTTCTTGTGCACTTTCCCTTAGTTCATTTGTCCTGCTTGTGATCCCATCTATGTTCGAGTATATCACCCTGAAACTGACTCTCTTCTGCTTCTCCTCTGGGGGGCACCTGTTGGGATCTGGGGTAAGTGGGAGCTGGGGGGGATCTGGTATGGGGAGGACTGGTGGAGGAGGGGAGGAATTGGGGGGTGGGGGAGAGGGGAGGGTATGGGGGTGAGAGGGGAGGGTAGGGGGGAAGTAAGTAAGTAATTATCAAAAGAAGGCACCAACCGGGAAGGGTATGTAGCACCATCAAATGTGCGGAATAATCAGAGGGCGCTAAATATCACCAAGGATGCCAATACGAGAACAAAAACGCATAAGGCGAAACGATATCAAAAGTATCCGAGTCACCAAGAATTCCATTGAGGGACAGGCGACCGGGAGGTGCGGTCGGACAGCAAGACACATGCTCGTCCTAGAAGTCAGGACATTCAAGAAGGACATTGCACGACCATAAGAGGGACAATGCAATTAGGACAATAAGGAGCAGGGCGGTGCTCCATCAAGTGACCATGGGTTAAGGGCAGTATGGCCAATACGCAACCTTGCCAGAGCTGTTTCCCAATGCCGGTTTACAGTGGCAGGAGGACGGCCACGAGGAAACACAACATTTAAGAGTACGAAGTTTGTTACCCAGTAAACAGACGACCAAGAAGCCTGCCAACGGGTAAGAATTGGAGAATGGATAACCGGGTAAAAGTCGGAATATGGAATACCTTTACGAGAGATGGGACAAGAGCGGACAGCTTCCTTGGCGGCAGCATCCGCATGCTCATTTAAAGACACACCAATATGGCTGAGAACCCAACAAAACTCAACCGACTTAAATTTACTGTGGACAAGAAACAGCCAACGCTGGATCTCAACAACTACTGGATGAACCAGATTAAAGGACCCAAGAGCCATGAGGGCACTACGCGAGTCAACAACAACTACAAAGGAAGACTGACAACGAGAAAGCAGGAGACGAAGAGCATAGAAAATAGCATAAAGCTCCGCTGTAAAGATGCTAGTCTCCGGAGGTAAGCGACACATATAAGTGCGATCAGGAAAAACAACAGTAGCAACACCGTCTGCAGACTTAGACCCATCAGTGAAGACAGAAATGGAGCGGAAGTGATAAGAAAAGTGCTCAAGGAAAAGGCGTTTTAGAACCGTAGGAGGGGTAAAAGCTTTTGTGATGCGGGTCAAGGATGTACAAAACTGCGGAAGGGGGACTCTCCACGGGGGCAAAGAAGGAACAACACGAGAAGAAACATTAGAAACACGATCGGAAAGAGAACTCTGCAAGCAAGATAACCGGACAGAAAGAGGGAGGTGTGTGAAGAGGAACAGGAACCGCAGGAGGGGTAAAAGTTAAGCATGACAGAGGCGAGAGGAAGGATGTTGTAAGGATCGCGCAAGATAGCGAAGACAGTAGCGATCACGGCGGTCCTGGAGAGACAGGAAGCCAGTGTCAACATACAAGCTAAGGACGGGAGTCGAACGAAAGGCACCAGAACTGAGGCGCAACCCAGTATGGTGCAAAGCATCAAGACGGCGAAGAGTAGAAGGAGAAGCAGATGAGTAAGCAGGGGCAACCATAATCGAGCTTAGACAGGACGAGAGAGGAATGTAAAGCAAGGAGAGTGCACCTATCCGCTCCCCAAGAAGTATGGGACAATACCCGATGGAGGGCAAGGCCCTTAGAGCACTCAACATGGAGGTAAGAGATATGGGGAGGCCAAGACAAACGAGTGTCAAGGAATAACCCCAAAAGCTTCGCGGAATCTTTGTACTCAAGGGGATGACCATAAAGTGACAAAGAGGGATGAAGAACGACCCGTTTCCTAGTAAAAGACATGACACAAGTCTTAGAAGTAGAGAACTTGAAGCCATGATCGCTGGCCCAAGACGACACGGCATCAATCGCATGTTGAAGCCGGCGCTGAACGAGAGGCAGGCGAATCATCACCCTGACAGCAAAGGGTAAGATCATCGACATAGAGAGCGGAGAAGACACCTGAAGGAAGAGAGGAAAGAAGACCATTGAGGGCAACCAGAAAAAGAGTAGTGCTCAGAACACTACCCTGGGGCACACCTTCATACTGCTGAAAAGAGGCAGAGAGAGCGGTACCAAGGCGCACCCAAAAGGAACGACGAGAGAGGAAGCTGCGGAGAAAGTGAGGGAGATGACCACGAAGGCCAAAAGAATGAAGCTGGGACAGAATATGATATCGCCAAGTGGTGTCGTAAGCCTTTTCCAGGTCAAAAAGGACGGCAACAACAGAGGTCCTTGCAGCAAAAGCAGTACGAATATAGACCTCCAAGTTCACCAGGGCATCTGTCGTGCTGCGGCACTTGCGGAAACCAAATTAAGAAGGGGAGTGGAGGTGATGGTGTTCCAGGAACCACATCAGACGAACGTTAACCATACGTTCAAAGAGTTTGCAGACACAACCTGTGAGGGCAATAGGGCGAAAGTCCTTAGGGGAAGTTCCCAGAGACCCTGGTTTGCGAACAGGGAGGACAAAGGCATCGAGCCAGTCCTCAGGGACTGACGACGACTCCCAGATCCGATTATACAGACTCAGTAAATACTGAGACGTGCTCGGAGGGAGATGGCGAAGCATCTCATAATGAATACCATCGGAGCCCGCTGCCGTAGAACAGCAGAGGGCCAGGGCAGAACGAAGTTAAGAGAGAAAGAAGGGATCATTATAGGAAAGTCGAAGACGAGTGCAGAAATCTAAAGGACGAGACTCAAGGACAGGTTTACGAAAAAGGAAAGATTGGGGAAGATGAAGAAAAGAGCTAACAGAAGAAAAGTGAGAACCCAGTTCGGTAGCGACCTGCAACAGGTCCGCCACAAGAGTACCACGGAGGTGAAGGACCGGGGAAACATTCGGACGTAATTGTGGAGACATAATAAATCCAACATTCACATTTAGCCATACGGATGGCCCTACAGGCCACCGCACTTGCTTTCCGAAAGAAAAGAACAGAATCAGTCATCTGCCGACGGCGGTGCCTCTTCCAGGCTGCACACTTACAGTGGACAGCCCGAGCACAGTCCACATTCCACCAGGGAACGCACTTCCGTGGACCCCGGGAGGAAGAGCGAGGAATAGAGTGGAGGACAGCGTCGAAGACAGTGTCATGAAAAAGGAGGAGAGCGCGAGGGAGAGGCAGAAGGGAGAGGTCAGAGAGAGCAGCACTGAGGGTAAATAGGTTCCAGTCCGCTTTAGCAAACTGCCACCTAGGAAAAGAGAGGGAAGGGCGAAACGAGAAAAAGGAAACAAGGATAGGGAAATGATCACTGCCATGGAGGTCATCAAGAACCTGCCACGTGAAATCTAAATAAAGAGAAGAAGAGCAGAGAAAAAGATCAATACAGGAAAGGGTGCGAGTCCGAGAGTCCAAATGAGTGGGCTCACCAGAATTCAGAAGAGACAGGGAAGAAGAGAGGAGAAACGGCTCAAGAAGGCGACCCCGGGTATTCGTCAGAACATCACCCCAAAGAGAATGACGACAATTGAAGTCACCCAGCAGGAACACAGGCTCCGGCAAGGAGTCCAAGAGGTGTTTCAAATCAGGAAGAGAAAGCAGGACACTCGGGGGGAGATAAATGGAACAAACTATGTACCATTTCCCCACAAAGATACGAGCAGCAGAACAATGGAGAGGCAAAGGAAAAAGTAAAGGAACAAAGTGAACATCAGCGCGGATCAAGAGAGCAGAAGAATTAGGAGCACCAGCAATGACTGGGGGGGGGGGGAGAGAAAGGAATAGCCACGAAAACGACCAGGACGAGCACCAAGCATCGGCTCCTGGAGACACAAAGGGGCGAAAACCGTGAAATCAGAAGTTGGAGTTCGAGGAAATTGGCGTAATAACCTCGAACGTTCCATTGAAGGATAGACATCGACGAGAAGGGAAAGGACAACAACAGAGAACAAGGAAGAAACAAAGGCGAAAGAGCAATACAGCACGTTAAAGAATATCAGGGTCGGGATCAGGGTCAGCAAAGTCAGGGTTAGGGGGCATGGGTAAACTGAACAAAGACGGAGGGAAGGAAGCGGGAGAACAGAGCAGAGGGTGGGCGGGCGGGGTCCGGAGGAGGAAGAGGAGGAAACAGCGGAGAGGAGCAGTCAAGGACAGCAGCAGGCAGAGGGGGAGTAGAAAAAGGGGAGAGCACCTCAGCAAGGGCAGCAACCGAAAGGGAAGCAGGGGCCAAAGAAACCTCCATAGCAGGAACAGGGGGCGCAAGCACAGAAATGGGAGGGGAAGGAGCAACAGAGCCAGAAATAGAGGCCAAGGAAGAAAGCGAAGCCTTCTTACCTGCCGGGGAGGAGGAAGGAGAGGAGCCAGGCTTACGCTTCTGACTTAAAGAGACCGGTGTCCCAGCAACTACGTACCGGCAATGGATTCCAGCGTCTCAACAGGAGAAGCTGAACGAGAGCACTCACGACGGCCGTTAGGAGAGCGATGGACATCCGTCTGCACCGACAGGCGGCGGGGAGAGCCAATAGATGGAGGAAGAGGATGGGAAGGAGGATTGGAGGGAGACGAGGAAGAAGACACAGGAGACACGACAGACCGGGTAGAAAGAAGGGGAACCCCAGACAGAGGACCAGGAGGGGGACCCTTCGGACAGAACTCAAAGGAACAGAGGAGGGGGCAGTGGGCGTATCAGGGTCCAAGGCCCAGAAACGGTTGTCAGTCTGAGGAAGGAGGGAAGGACGAGGAGAGGAAGAGCGCAATACGCAAGCATAAGAGACGTTAGCATAAGGCAGGAGCCGGCGAACCTGGCGCCTCGCCTTAGGAAAAGATAAACGCTCCCGGTGCTTCAAGTTGAGGACGGCCGCCTCAAGCTTGTAGTGGATACAGGCACGGGAGAAGGTAGGATGGGCCTCACCGCAGTTGAGGCAGCGAGCTTGGGGAGAAGTGCACTCCGACTTAGAGTGACCTTCACCCCCACACAAAGGACAGAGAGAGACAGACCCAGAGCAGCGGAGGGCACCATGCCCAAACCTCCAGCACTTGTTACAAAGCCGAGGAGAAGGAATATACTCCTGGACAGAGCACCTGGCACCAGCAAGAATGACAGAGGATGGAAGGGTCCTACCATCAAAGGTGATCTTCACAACACGAAGGGGTTGACGGCGACCACCACGAGGGGGACGAGTAAACGAGTCAACCTGGAGGACAGAAAGGACTTGGGCATCAAGGATATGCCGAATATCATCGTGGCAATCCTGCAGATTCCGAACACCGGTTGCAACATGGGGCGGGAGGAGAATAGAGCCAACACTGGCATTCATCTGAACATTCTTGGAGACCCGAACAGGGATCTTGCCAAGGCAAGACAAGGCTGCCAAGCGGGAAGCTGCATCCTGAGAAGGAGCAGCAACGACACGTGTACCGAGACGAGTGGGGTTGAAGGTAACAGACGCATCCACGGAATCAACAAGATGCCGATGGAGGGAGAAATCGTCAGGAGGCGCAGAATCAAGAGGGAGGAGATCAAAGTATTTGACCAATGAAGCGGGACCAAACAAGGCCTGATACGCGGCAGTACAGGAAGGAATCGAGCGAGTGTGGCCGGGGCGCGAACGGCGTTGAGAACCCCCAGAGAGAGAGGGGTTAAAAGGCGCAGTAGTCACAACGAGAGACTTAGCCGCACCAGGGGACGAAGCGGTCACCACTGGGGGCTGGAGGCTCGACCCAACCACAGAGGAGGGAGGGGAGCTGGGGGAAGAAGTCAGGACGGTCAAAGGAGGAGAAAGGTCGGGGCCCAACGCAGCGGGAGCTACAGAGCCTGGTCTTCCAATACAGGCCGACTCGGGGGCTTGGTCGCCCACCCCACGAGCCTGAGAGGGTACAACGGAAACATTTATCGACATAGAGACGAAGAGAAAGAAATTCATCCACGAATGTGCCCCCATACCCACCATGGAGCCACAATTAGAGACAGGATACCCAACAGGAAGCTATCGCCGATCATGCCGGGGCCCCCTAGGGGTGCGTCGTGAGTATGCGTCCCACAAACCCCACCTTAAGAACCGTCAGTCCGTCGAGATCGGGTTCAGCGGCGAAAGTGGGATTGACAATAAAAAGTTCCCCTCGCTCGAAACGTCGGGTACAACAGTTCTACGGGTGCAAGAGTATGCCTCCTCAAGCACCCGGGCGTCAAAATAGAAGAAGTCCAAAGAAAGATGCAAAACAAGCAAAAGGTCGGCAGGAAACGACAAGCAGATAGGAGAAGAGGGGGGAGAAAAACGAAACAGAAGGAAAAGGAAAAGGTGCTCAGCACAATTGGAGAGGACGGCAGCAGGAGCGCAAGGCTAGAAAAGGACAGAGGACTGTCCCAAGGAGCATCACACTCCGGCAGCCGCCCACAAAGCCCCCTCACGGCATCAACGAGCTGAGCGGGGAGGGAAGGGGGATAGGGGGGAAGAGTGAGAGGGGGAGGGTTAGGGGGGGAGAGGGGGAGGGTTGGGGGAGCATGGGGGAGGAGAGGCTTTGGGGGATAGGGGAGAAGAGGGAGGAGGGCTTGGGGGGCGTGGGGGGAAAAGGAGGGCTGAGGTGGGTGAGGAAGAGGGGGAGGGTTTAGAGGAGTGGTGGAGAGGGGAAGACTTAAGTTGGGTGGGGGACAGTGGGGGGCTTAGGGGGGTGGGGGAGAATGGAGGGCTTGGGGGTGGGGGAGACGGGAAGGCATGTGGGAGAGGAGTGGGCTTGGGGGAGGGGGAAGAAGGGAGGTCCTAGGGAGAGGGGTGAGTGGGAGGAGGGGGGTGAATGGGAGGAGGGGGGTGAGTGGGGGGGAGGGTGCCCTAGGTGGGTACTTAGTGGGGGGCTGACAGGGGAAGGGGCAGGTTGGGTGTCTGTTGGGTAGAATGTGGGGTGGTGCCCCACTCCCTGTGGCTGTTGCACTGTTTGAGGAAGGTTCCCCACTCCCCTCTGGGATTGTAGGGTCTAGGGTTGTGGTAGTCTGATTCCTTTCTCTCTCCCTGCGCTCCTTCCTCACATCTGCTGCCTGCATTCTCTCTTCCCTTGTCATATCCCTCTGCAGGAATACTTTTTTGAACTTCTGAACATTTGCTAGACCGCTCTTCCATGCTAACAGTTCCTCTTTCGTGATTTGGCTCATGAATACCACCTTTATCATTCGGTCTCTGTCCTTGTTGTACTTTCCAAGCCTGAAAACCTTTTCAACATTTTGGTCAGTTTCCTCCATCCTTACCACTTTAAGGATCTCGGTAACTGCGTTTTTGTCCTTGTCTCTCCGCTCCTTTGGTCTGGTCCCTGTTTGCTCTTTAATTACTGCTACTACTACTGCTTTTTTTCTCTCTATCATCCGGCTAGTACATCTAGCTGCTTCCTGAGAGGAAGCCACTTCCATGGCAACTTCCTTAACTGCAGACCTAGCTTCAGGGCTCTTTTTAAGCATTTCAGCAAATGAAAGCTGGGTTGTGGTGGCCCCTGCACACAGTAGCATTCCTGTCTCCCTGAGGCACGGTTTGTGTCTGGTATTGCGGAAGAGTCTCCTTTAGGCATCTTATCTCCTCCTTTGCTGCCCTTAGTACATCCTGCAGGTTGGCTACTGTCTCCTTCATTACCCTCAGTCCTTCACTGAATTCATCCCGCATTTGCTGGAGTACTTCCTTCATCCAATCTCCCAGTTCCACCCCATCCTCTGAGTTTGTTCCAGCCGCGATTGTCATCCTGCGTTTGTCACCCCGAGTTCGTGGTGTGTGTGTGTGTGTGTGTGTGTGTGTGTGTGTGTGTGTGTGTGTGTGTGTGTGTGTGTGTGTGTGTGTGTGTGTGTGTGTGTGTGTGTGTGTGTGTGTGTGTACTAACCCAGCACTAACAGACATCACCCCTACAGGTCAGCACCAGTGTGTGTGTGTGTGTGTGTGTGTGTGTGTGTGTGTGTGTGTACTAACCCAGCACTAACAGACATCACCCCTACAGGTCAGCACCAGTGTGTGTGTGTGTGTGTGTGTGTGTGTGTGTGTGTGTGTGTGTGTGTGTGTGTGTGTGTGTGTGTGTGTGTGTGTACTAACCCAGCACTAACAGACATCACCCCTACAGGTCAGCACCAGTGTGTGTGTGTGTGTGTGTGTGTGTGTGTGTGTGTGTGTGTGTGTGTGTGTGTGTGTGTGTGTGTGTGTGTGTGTGTGTGTGTGTGTGTGTGTATGTGTGTGTGTGTGTGTGTGAGTGTGTGTGTGTGTGTGTGTGTGTGTGTGTGTGTGTGTGTGTGTGTGTGTGTGTGTGTGTGTGTGTGTGTGAGTGTGTGTGTGTGTGTGTGTGTGTGTGTGTGTGTGTGTGTGTGTGTGTGTGTGTGTGTGTGTGTACTAACCCAGCACTAACAAACATCACCCTACAGGTCAGCACCAGTGTGTGTGTGTGTGTGTACTAACCCAGCACTAACAGACATCACCCTACAGGTCAGCACCAGGCCGCCGTCCAACAGAGCGGGTACAACACCTCCGTCAACGACACATATTCCATTCAGGTCATCATACTCTTCAGCGCCTTCAGTCAACTGGTCATCAACTCTCACTTCCGATGACCGACAACCCTTCCCTCGGGGACGTGATAACCAAAACATTGTCAGTAAATTGACTATTTTTGTAAATAAAATAGAGAGAAATCAACATATATTTTTTAGTGCCGTTATGCACCTGTGATGTGTGGAACACAACGGTTTGTTCCAAGTGATGGCACTCATCGTGGTGTCCTGGGTGTTGTTCCAGTGGTGGAGTACACGTGGGTGTTGTTCCAGTGGTGGAGTACACGTGGGTGTTGTTCCAGTGGTGGAGTACACGTGGGTGTTGTTCCAGTGGTGGAGTACACGTGAGTTGTTCCAGTGGTGGAGTACACGTGAGTGTTGTTCCAGTGGTGGAGTACACGTGAGTGTTGTTCCAGTGGTGGAGTACACGTGAGTGTTGTTCCAGTGGTGGAGTACACGTGAGTGTTGTTCCAGTGGTGGAGTACACGTGAGTGTTGTTCCAGTGGTGGAGTACACGTGGGTGTCTCACCAGTGGTGGAGTACACGTGGGTGTTGTTCCAGTGGTGGAATACACGTGGGGTGTTGTTCCAGTGGTGGAGTACACGTGGGTGTTGTTCCAGTGGTGGAGTACACGTGAGTGTTGTTCCAGTGGTGGAGTACACGTGGGTGTTGTTCCAGTGGTGGAGTACACGTGGGTGTTGTTCCAGTGGTGGAGTACACGTGGGTGTTGTTCCAGTGGTGGAGTACACGTGAGTGTTGCTCCAGTGGTGGAGTACACGTGAGTGTTGTTCCAGTGGTGGAGTACACGTGGGTGTTGTTCCAGTGGTGGAGTACACGTGAGTGTTGTTCCAGTGGTGGAGTACACGTGGGTGTTGTTCCAGTGGTGGAGTACACGTGGGTGTTGTTCCAGTGGTGGAGTACACGTGAGTGTTGTTCCAGTGGTGGAGTACACGTGAGTGTTGTTCCAGTGGTGGAGTACACGTGAGTGTTGTTCCAGTGGTGGAGTACACGTGAGTGTTGTTCCAGTGGTGGAGTACACGTGGGAGTTGTTCCAGTGGTGGAGTACACGTGGGAGTTGTTCCAGTGGTGGAGTACACGTGGGTGTTGTTCCAGTGGTGGAGTACACGTGAGTGTTGTTCCAGTGGTGGAGTACACGTGGGTGTTGTTCCAGTGGTGGAGTACACGTGAGTGTTGTTCCAGTGGTGGAGTACACGTGGGTGTTGTTCCAGTGGTGGAGTACACGTGGATGTTGTTCCAGTGGTGGAGTACACGTGCGTGTTGTTCCAGAGGTGGAGTACACGTGGGAGTTGTTCCAGTGGTGGAGTACACGTGGGAGTTGTTCCAGTGGTGGAGTACACGTGGGTGTTGTTCCAGTGGTGGAGTACACGTGAGTGTTGTTCCAGTGGTGGAGTACACGTGGGAGTTGTTCCAGTGGTGGAGTACACGTGGGAGTTGTTCCAGTGGTGGAGTACACGTGAGTGTTGTTCCAGTGGTGGAGTACACGTGGGTGTTGTTCCAGTGGTGGAGTACACGTGAGTGTTGTTCCAGTGGTGGAGTACACGTGGGTGTTGTTCCAGTGGTGGAGTACACGTGGGTGTTGTTCCAGTGGTGGAGTACACGTGAGTGTTGTTCCAGTGGTGGAGTACACGTGAGTGTTGTTCCAGTGGTGGAGTACACGTGGGAGTTGTTCCAGTGGTGGAGTACACGTGGGAGTTGTTCCAGTGGTGGAGTACACGTGGGTGTTGTTCCAGTGGTGGAGTACACGTGAGTGTTGTTCCAGTGGTGGAGTACACGTGAGTGTTGTTCCAGTAGTGGAGTACACGTGAGTGTTGTTCCAGTGGTGGAGTACACGTGGGAGTTGTTCCAGTGGTGGAGTACACGTGGGTGTTGTTCCAGTGGTGGAGTACACGTGAGTGTTGTTCCAGTGGTGGAGTACACGTGAGTGTTGTTCCAGTGGTGGAGTACACGTGGGTGTTGTTCCAGTGGTGGAGTACACGTGAGTGTTGTTCCAGTGGTGGAGTACACGTGGGTGTCTCACCAGTGGTGGAGTACACGTGGGTGTTGTTCCAGTGGTGGAGTACACGTGGGGTGTTGTTCCAGTGGTGGAGTACACGTGGGTGTTGTTCCAGTGGTGGAGTACACGTGAGTGTTGTTCCAGTGGTGGAGTACACGTGGGTGTTGTTCCAGTGGTGGAGTACACGTACGTGAGTGTTGTTCCAGTGGTGGAGTACACGTGAGTGTTGTTCCAGTGGTGGAGTACACGTGGGTGTTGTTCCAGTGGTGGAGTACACGTGGGTGTTGTTCCAGTGGTGGAGTACACGTGGGTGTTGTTCCAGTGGTGAAGTACACGTGGGTGTTGTTCCAGTGGTGGAGTACACGTGAGTGTTGTTCCAGTGGTGGAGTACACGTACGTGAGTGTTGTTCCAGTGGTGGAGTACACGTGGGTGTCGTTCCAGTGGTGGAGTACACATGAGTGTTGTTCCAGTGGTGGAGTACACGTGGGTGTTGTTCCAGTGGTGGAGTACACGTGGGTGTTGTTCCAGTGGTGGAGTACACGTGGGTGTTGTTCCAGTGGTGGAGTACACGTGAGTGTTGTTCCAGTGGTGGAGTACACGTACGTGAGTGTTGTTCCAGTGGTGGAGTACACGTGAGTGTTGTTCCAGTGGTGGAGTACACGAGGGTGTTGTTCCAGTGGTGGAGTACACGTGAGTGTTGTTCCAGTGGTGGAGTACACGTGAGTGTTGTTCCAGTGGTGGAGTACACGTGGGTGTTGTTCCAGTGGTGGAGTACACGTGAGTGTTGTTCCAGTGGTGGAGTACACGTGGGTGTTGTTCCAGTGGTGGAGTACACGTGGGTGTTGTTCCAGTGGTGGAGTACACGTGGGTGTTGTTCCAGTGGTGGAGTACACGTGAGTGTTGTTCCAGTGGTGGAGTACACGTGGGTGTTGTTCCAGTGGTGGAGTACACGTGGGTGTTGTTCCAGTGGTGGAGTACACGTGAGTGTTGTTCCAGTGGTGGAGTACACGTGGGTGTTG
Source organism: Procambarus clarkii (assembly GCF_040958095.1). Classification (NCBI taxonomy): domain Eukaryota; kingdom Metazoa; phylum Arthropoda; class Malacostraca; order Decapoda; family Cambaridae; genus Procambarus; species Procambarus clarkii. The sequence continues at coordinate 5,337,199 of NC_091152.1, forward strand.
TTCCAGTGGTGGAGTACACGTGGGTGTTGTTCCAGTGGTGGAGTACACGTGGGTGTTGTTCCAGTGGTGGAGTACACGTGGGTGTTGTTCCAGTGGTGGAGTACACATGAGTGTTGTTCCAGTGGTGGAGTACACGTGGGTGTTGTTCCAGTGGTGGAGTACACGTGAGTGTCTCCAGTGGTGGAGTACACGTGGGTGTTGTTCCAGTGGTGGAGTACACGTGGGTGTTGTTCCAGTGGTGGAGTACACGTGAGTGTCTCCAGTGGTGGAGTACACGTGGATGTTGTTCCACTGGTGGAGTACACGTGGGTGTTGTTCCAGTGGTGGAGTACACGTGGGTGTTGTTCCAGTGGTGGAGTACACGTGGGTGTTGTTCCAGTGGTGGAGTACACGTGGGTGTTGTTCCAGTGGTGGAGTACACGTGAGTGTTGTTGAAGTGGTGGAGTACACGTGAGTGTTGTTCCAGTGGTGGAGTACACGTGGGTGTTGTTCCAGTGGTGGAGTACACATGAGTGTTGTTCCAGTGGTGGAGTACACGTGGGTGTTGTTCCAGTGGTGGAGTACATGTGAGTGTCTCCAGTGGTGGAGTACACGTGGGTGTTGTTCCAGTGGTGGAGTACACGTGGGTGTTGTTCCAGTGGTGGAGTACACGTGAGTGTCTCCAGTGGTGGAGTACACGTGGGTGTTGTTCCAGTGGTGGAGTACACGTGGGTGTTGTTCCAGTGGTGGAGTACACGTGGGTGTTGTTCCAGTGGTGGAGTACACGTGGGTGTTGTTCCAGTGGTGGAGTACACGTGGGTGTTGTTCCAGTGGTGGAGTACACGTGAGTGTTGTTCCAGTGGTGGAGTACACGTGAGTGTTGTTCCAGTGGTGGAGTACACGTGGGTGTTGTTCCAGTGGTGGAGTACACATGAGTGTTGTTCCAGTGGTAGAGTACACGTGGGTGTTGTTCCAGTGGTGGAGTACACGTGGGTGTTGTTCCAGTGGTGGAGTACACGTGGGTGTTGTTCCAGTGGTGGAGTACACGTGGGTGTTGTTCCAGTGGTGGAGTACACGTGGGTGTTGTTCCAGTGGTGGAGTACACGTGGGTGTTGTTCCAGTGGTGGAGTACACGTGGGTGTTGTTCCAGTGGTGGAGTACACGTGAGTGTTGTTCCAGTGGTGGAGTACACGTGAGTGTTGTTCCAGTGGTGGAGTACACGTGAGTGTTGTTCCAGTGGTGGAGTACACGTGAGTGTTGTTCCAGTGGTGGAGTACACGTGAGTGTTGTTCCAGTGGTGGAGTACACGTGAGTGTTTCAGTACTTCAACTTACCATAACACAAAAGCATTGCAAAAATAGTGTATGTGTGTATATATTATATATATATATATATATATATATATATATATATATATATATATATATATATATATATATATATATATATATATATATATATATGTATATATATTTATTTATTTAATTATTTATTTATGCAAACAAGCTTGAATGGTCCCAAAGCCAATATGCAACTGAAAATTCCACACCCCAGAAGTAAGCAAGTAATTATCAAAAGAAGGCACCAAACCGGGAAGGCTTTGTAGCACCATCAAATACGCAAAATAATCAGAGTGCGCTAAATATCACCAACGATGCCAATACGAGAACAAAAACGCATAAGGCGAACGATATCAAAAGTATCCGAGTCACCAAGAATTCTATCGAGGGACAGGTGACCGCGAGGGGCGGTCGGAAAGCAAGACACACGCTCGTCCTGGAAGTCAGGACATTCAAGAAGGGCATGCACGACCGTAAGAGGGACAATGCAACTAGGACAATAAGGAGCAGGGCGGCGCTCCATCAAGTGACCATGGGTTAAGCGAGTATGGCCAATACGCAACCTCGCCAGAGCTGTTTCCCACCGCTGGTTACGGTGGAAGGAGGACGGCCACGAGGAAACACAACATTTAAGAGTACGGAGCTTGTTACCAGTAACAGACAACCAAGAAGCCTGCCAACGGGTAAGGACTGAGGAATGGATAACCCACACCCCAGAAGGATTCGAACCCAGACAGGTAGGAGCAGTGTGTACCTTGGTGTACCTGGTTCCTTAACCGCTTGACCACACTAATGCCCACACCCCATTATTCTGGGGTGTGGAGTTCTCAGTTGCATATTGGCTTGGGGACTGTTCTAGCTTGTTCACATTTGTGTCGCTCACGTGGCCCCACCAAGTGAGGTGATTCGATGAAATAACTATGCCCAAGCTTGCCACCGAGAGCTGTCGGGTGTTGGGTACATAAGTTCTCTCGACTTCCAACATTTTTGTACATTCAATGTGGTCAAGTGGTTAAGGTACCAGGTACACAAAGGTACACAGTGCTCCTAGCTGTCTGGGTCCGAATCCCTCTGGGGGTGTGGAATTTTTATGTGTATATATATTATATCATATTCTGTATTGATTATTTTTTGTTTAGGGCTGAAGAGGCATTTGACAGGTGCCCTCAAAAGTCACACGAGACAAGCCCATGACATCACCCTTACAAGAGAAATGTTGAATAAAAACACTTGTATAATAGACACAACCCAAGATGTAAGACGATTACAAATTCTTGATCACTCTACATAAAAATAGAACAACCCACCATATATACCCACATTATAGAACTATTCACTTTACCCACCACGCAAGTAGGAACAAGACCGGAACATGAAGATGCCAACATAGAGGACACTGCCCAACATGCTACGCCTAATACACCTGATTAATCTTTATATGTGAATCGTACCCCATTTTCGCCTCTTTCTCCAAACTTTAACGCCTTACTTTTCTTCCCTTTACGCCTTATTCTTGACCTTATTCTATTATTTGTATTGATCTACTTGTCTACACCTGACCCCTAATGGAATAAATCCAATATGCCGTGTACTTTCCTATCACTTGAGAATGAACCATGTAGGTTCGAAACGTGTATTTTTATAATAAGTGTAATACATTCTACAGTTATTTATCTCTTTTTTCTTCACCTCGAACGAAGATGACTTTTGGAGAACTCCTCTTACAATTACACCAAGCTGCAAGAGCACTAGTCATATAAGAAAAATAATTAATACAGAATAAGCTGCCATATTCGATGAAAAATGTAAATATATATATATATATATATATATATATATATATATATATATATATATATATATATATATGTCGTACCTAGTAGCCAGAACTCACTTCTCAGCCTACTATGCAAGGCCCGATTTGCCTAATAAGCCAAGTTTTCATGAATTAATGTTTTTTCGTCTACCTAACCTACCTAACCTAACCTAACCTAGCTTTTTTTGGCTACCTAACCTAACCTTACCTATATATCTAGGTTAGGTTAGGTTAGGTAGGGTTGGTTAGGTTCGGTCATATATCTACGTTAATTTTAACTCCAATAAAAAAAATTGACCTCATACATAGTGAAAAGGGTAGCTTTATCATTTCATAAGAAAAAAATTATAGTAAATATATTAATTCAGGAAAACTTGGCTTATTAGGCAAATCGGGCCTTGAATAGTAGGCTGAGAAGTGAGTTCTGGCTACTAGGTACGACATATATATATATATATATATATATATATGTCGTACCTAATAGCCAGAACGCACTTCTCAGCCTACTATGCATGGCCCGATTTGCCTAATAAGCCAAGTTTTCATGAATTATTATATTTTCTCTACTTTTTTGCTTATGAAATGATAAAGCTACCCATTTCATTATGTATGAGGTCAATTTTTTTTTATTGGAGTTATAATTGACGTGGATATATGACCGAACCTAACCAACCCTGCCTAACCTAACCTAACCTATCTTTATAGGTTAGGTTAGGTTAGGTAGCCGAAAAAGTTAGGTTAGGTTAGGTTAGGTAGGTTAGGTAGTCGAAAAACAATTAATTCATGAAAACTTGGCTTATTAGGCAAATCGGGCCTTGCATAGTAGGCTGAGAAGTGCGTTCTGGCTACTAGGTACGACATATATATATATATATATATATATATATATATATATATATATATATATATATATATATATATATATATATATATATATATATATATATATATATATATATATATATATATATATATATATATAGATTTATATTAAGCTGGCAGAGCTCCTCCTTGTCTCATCATCCTTGCGCCAGGTATGGAGTGTGTGACAGCTGGTGTCATCATCCCTGCGCCAGGTATGGAGAGTGTGACAGCTGGTGTCATCATCCCTGCGCCAGGTATGGAGTGTGTGACAGCTGGTGTCACCATCCCTGCGCCAGGTATGGAGTCTGTGACAGCTGGTGTCACCATCCCTGCGCCAGGTATGGAGAGTGTGACAGCTGGTGTCATCATCCCTGCGCCAGGTATGGAGAGTGTGACAGCTGGTGTCATCATCCCTGCGCCAGGTATGGAGTGTGTGACAGCTGGTGTCATCATCCCTGCGCCAAGTATGGAGTGTGTGACAGCTGGTGTCATCATCCCTGCGCCAAGTATGGAGAGTGTGACAGCTGGTGTCATCATCCCTGCGCCAGGTATGGAGAGTGTGACAGCTGGTGTCATCATCCCTGCGCCAGGTATGGAGAGTGTGACAGCTGGTGTCATCATCCCTGCGCCAGGTATGGAGAGTGTGACAGCTGGTGTCATCATCCCTGCGCCAGGTATGGAGAGTGTGACAGCTGGTGTCATCATCCCTGCGCCAGGTATGGAGTGACAGCTGGTGTCATCATCCCTGCGCCAAGTATGGAGAGTGTGACAGCTGGTGTCATCATCCCTGCGCCAGGTATGGAGTGTGTGACAGCTGGTGTCATCATCCCTGCGCCAGGTATGGAGTGTGTGACAGCTGGTGTCATCATCCCTGCGCCAGGTATGGAGAGTGTGACAGCTGGTGTCATCATCCCTGCGCCAGGTATGGAGAGTGTGACAGCTGGTGTCATCATCCCTGCGCCAGGTATGGAGAGTGTGACAGCTGGTGTCATCATCCCTGCGCCAGGTATGGAGAGTGTGACAGCTGGTGTCATCATCCCTGCGCCAAGTATGGAGAGTGTGACAGCTGGTGTCATCATCCCTGCGCCAAGTATGGAGAGTGAGTCAACTGGATGCTGCATAAAACTCTCCTAAACCTTCCCAAGCTCATGATTCTATCTGAAAATAGTTGTCAAAAACATGACGATATAAAAAAAAGTTCAAATATTGATTAAAAAAGTCCAAAAAAATTTCGAATTGAACGGACTCAATTATAAATAAATGTTTATAATTGTCAGAAACAGTCCTGGTCCTGACTGAGGGCTCTATATACATGTGAACAAGTTATAAGTGATGCAAGTTAGATATATATCAACATACATAAGGAGCCCGTGTCACTCCAAAGTTATTTTTTAGGTACATTTTGGTCTTTATTTTAAAGAAATCTGTCAACGTTGCATTCTTTTAAGTCTCAAGAAAATCTGGTAATAATTGCGAGTTGCTAACTAGTATTTTTCATGCTCTGAAAGCATAAAATATAAGATAAATATAATACAAAGTATTAGAAAGTATTAGAAAGAATATACAAAGTCAAGTTATATAATTATAAATAACATTCTTGAGGACTTGAGGCGCGGTATTTTTGCCGGGAAAATTCAAATATCAAAACACTGTTTTCTTTAAGGTTTTCAGGAACTTTTCCGACAGTTTGCATCGGATTTTGATGAAATTTTCAAACATGACAAAAATCAAGAAATTCACTTTCAGGTAATTATGAACATAATAATTTTTTTTTAATTAAGGTGTATGTTTATTTTAAAAAACAACAACAAAAAGAATGCCGAGTGTTTAAAAACATAAATTAGTCAACTACAGAACTTTGGTCTTTCCAATGACATCAGAACAACTTTCCAGAATCCCGCCCGAAGGTCGGCCATCTTGGCGCGCGGATTGAACGCTCCTGGCTGGACTTTCTTTCCACACTTTATCTGGAGCTCATCTTTGAATTCAGCTGGCTTCTTTGGGCCAGTGTTTGCTCACTGCAGCTACCCAGGGGCTCACAGCACCGGGGTAGGCCGGAGCCTCCCTAATGGACGCCTCCCCGAGTGGGGGCGCCATGGATGTTGACAGCAAGTCCCAGAGAGGAAAACATCTGCTGGAAAATGAGTCGGCTGATGCTGCCCCAGAGAGAGATGCTAAGAGGATGTCTTCGCCTTCAGAAGACCGTAGTCTTGTGGTACCCCATTCCTCGTTTGTGGTTGTCCTAATCCAGTCAGAATCAGGTCAGTGCGTGTTTGCTAATCCTCGTACCTTAGATGTAGCAATTGAGGCTTCGGTATTGTGGCAATATTGCCTGCCCAGGTATGTATATGCCCAGGTATGCCCGAGACCATACGTGCACTGGGTAGGGGTGCAGCACTGAAGCTACACATTAGAAAAGAGGCTCTATCACACATCCGTGTATCCGACATTATTAAGTTGGGGAACTGGCCTGTCAGGTGCCTACAGGTATTGTCACAGGAGGAGTCTCGGGCCCGGTATGGGAAGATTGGCCTAATTGACCAGAGTGTTGATGTGGATGACATCCAGGCCGCTCTGCAGGTGTTAGGGGGTGCATCAGCGGGATTATTGGAAGTTACCAGGATTCGCAGAGCAGCAGGGCCGACATCAATGGTCCGTGTAAAGTTCGATGGGCACCTCCCTAACCGGGTGGCACAACACAGGACCTCGTATCAGGTCCAGCCCTACAACTTCCCTGTGTTACGATGTTATGCTTGTCATCTATTGAGCCACAGTCGCCTGACATGCCATAATGCAGCACGTTGTGCAAACTGCGGCAAAACAGGCCATTCAGACAGAGATAACGGTGGGTGCTCTGCTGCACCTCGCTGCTTTTTATGCTATGGCCATCATAAGGTTACGACCAAGAGTTGCCCTGTATATCTTGAGGCCCTCCAGTTGGACATCGATCTTAAAACAGCGGGGACCTCTCGACGAGAGCTGTTCCAGAGGCTGCGTGCCCTCAATCAGCCTATCGCTTCTTCTCGCCTCCAGGTTCCCCCTGGTCGGGCCTCTTCACAAGTAGGAACTAGCAGACGCTCTTGCCTGTGCCAGTCACATGCCTCATACGCCCAGGTTGTCGTGACGCTGAACCCCGGTTCATTCCGAACACAGCGATTACACAACACATAACACCTTGCCTCAGCAACCGTACCCACCACCGTGTACTCCTACACACACCAGACCCTTGAGGCATACCACTAGGTTTGTACTGGAACACAATGAGTGAACATATGGAAGGTATTTAAAGGCCGTCGGGTTTTGTCATTTAATTACAAAGAATAGACTCTGACAATTAATAACATATTAACATACTCTATTAGGTAAATACACTTCCAATACCCATAGACCACTTGACCTCCGCGGTCACCACTTGCACTCATAACTTCCGCCTAAGTCCCTAATACGGAATGATTACTACAACGCTCCACACCCGGTTAGTCTTTCATTCAATACTCACATACTGCAGACTTAACTTGGTCACTAAGATCACACCAGGCTCTCGCATAGCTGTCTGCTACACTTCGCTGCTGCCACAAACGGAGACCTCGGAGGACTTGCCAGTTCCACTCCCACAACAAGACTGCCTTTAGCCAACCATGGCCTCAAACATTTCACCACGCCTCTCAAGGAAGGTATAATCCGATTAACCTTATCCCTAGAAGCCTGAGTCCTCTTTCCAGGAATTATTAATTAGGCTAAGCAGCTGCGGTCTTAATCCCTTGACCTTTCTTAGATATGTGATCCATAGTCTATCTACTTAACATGTACTTCCAATCATCATTCGTTAAGTGTTGTAGTAATGATCCTCTAGCTAATAATTCCTACTAACTTGTGGACTACAACACCACTCCCCTCCTTAAACACGCATATGTCCCCATATGCATCACTGCAATGGTTCCATTAGTGCAAGGACCTGGAGGATGCACCCACCATATATGTACAACTAAAAAATCATCCAATAAGTTCATCATACACCCGATGAAATAAATTAAAATTTTCCCCGACATGACTCACAACACTTCTCCAACATATACATTATATTCACATCATAGCACAGGTAAAATAGTCTGTAATAATTTTTCCCATCTCCAACAATGCACATATACCTAAACTGCTGACATATAATTACATACAAACATAACCATAAAATTACGTGGACCAGAATGCTGGTACTTAAACAGAAATGACACTAGTCATTAATATATACACAACACATATATATCTAAGGTTCTTCATCCTTAGTAATAAGTTAATAACAATTTAACATCTTGCCCTGTACTGTTGACATAAGGGCTTACAATGATCACACAATGTTTCACTGGCCTCCTCCACAATTGGCAGCATCACTTCTCTTGTCTTCGTGTCCCATGGTTGCTAGGTCATAGATCCTCCATGACCCAGACAAAACCCAGGCTGTCCAGCCTGGTGAATGTTGTCAATGGCCCATCGTTGCTCTGAGCTAACGTGATCCTGGCCTCCAGAGCAACGGAGATTCCTACCCCAAGGTCATGTTCCCTCGGGTCTGTGCTGACGTCTCGTTCCAGGGCACCAACCCCAGAACGCTGTAGATACCGCACAGCTCTCTGGTCATCCTTCCTTGCTGTGCTCACCACAGCTGTAGCACATTACTCTAGGCCCATCTGCCCAGAGTGTGTCCACCTTTATCCACACCTTCCCGACCGCTGCACCAGCAAAATATTCCCTCGGAGCCCCCTGGCTCGATCACATTATTACATAACCCCCTCGGCTCCTTACTCTCTCCCCGTATATAGCCTGAGCACAGCTGCAAAACCATTGCAGCTGGCCCTTATCCCTGCTTTGATGTCAGGGGGCGAATTTCGCCTATAACGTCACGATGGCTTCACTTCCTCCCCCCCTTTTTTTCTAGAATTACTGAGTGTAGCCTCATAGCTTCCCTTCTACTCTACCTGAAGCTCTGTGACATGATCCCGGGGGACCTTCTCAAGCCTAACACTCAGTAATGGTGCCGATGAGGTAATATACAGTATATACATGCACATACATTATCACAATAAATACCTCATTAACATAATTTCCAACTTATGTCACTAAAACATCATACTGCCACTGGCTCACCTCTAGCGAGATTCCTGTGACAACTTAATAAGAAATTAGTATATCTACTTCGCTCGCCCACTGCAACCACCAACACCTGAAATTTTGAAATTCTACCTTGTAATCTTATCCATTAGACTTACCCACTCCGACATAATTAATGAAAATTTTAATGAGAATAATGAATTTTTATTAGTCTTTTATGAGTTTTGCTAGATATATCGACTTGGCTCGCCTACTGCAGCCACCAACTCTTGCAATTATCCACATTTCATCTTATCCACAAGACTTACCCACTCCGACACACCATTACCTCTGGTCATCCCAACCACTGATGACCTCAATATAACGCCATACATCCCTACAACCACTTCCTGCGTCCTAACGCACCGACCTTGCTACGCCAATACTCACCTTACCGACCACTACCTGGCGCTCCTGCGCCACCATATTCTCCACAACACCACACTCCATACCAGGCTTCCAAACGCCACTACACTACACCACCCAATGGCGTCCCCCAACGCCCTCAACACAACACCCGGCGTCCCCAACACAACACACGGCGTCCCCAACGCCCTCAACACAACACACGGCATCCCCAACGCCCTCAACACAACACACGGCGTCCCCAACGCCCTCAACACAACACACGGCGTCCCCAACGCCCTCAACACAACACACGGCGTCCCCAACGCCCTCAACACAACACCCGGCGTCCCCGACGCCCTCAACACAACACCCGGTGTCCCCAACGCCCTCAACACAACACACGGCGTCCCCAACGCCCTCAACACAACACACGGCGTTACAATTACCAGTAATGCTACACTTGCTACACCTTGGCGCTACAATGCCAACAAAGTCATGCACTATACTACATCCATAATATCAACAGTCAAAACATGCACATTTCACTACAGTAATTACTATGCTGGCGTCTAATAAGCCACTACACATGCATTACAATACTCACCCCTCGTCCAACCGCCAATATACAACCATGCACTGCCCGGCGTCCAAACGCCAATACACGACCATGCACTACTCCCGGCGCCACACACCCCCACCAACGGGACACGCTCCCCGTGTCCCAAGGTAACACTCTCCATAATGCTACCTGCACCCACAAAAAAATCTCCATGGACCTCTCCACGGTACACGAGACATCGAACCCCAGACGTCAAATTACGCGTCGCTCGCTATGCCTAGGAGTTCACAATTCACTTCGCCTATTTTCTGTATCGATGTAACGCCTGAAATCGCTCGAATCTTTACGTAATATTTAATTATCTTTAAAATATTAGGTTTACACTTTACGTGAAATTTCATTTACGTCATATTACGTAGTTTTCACGCTTGATTTGTCATTAGCAACGTTTTATCACTATTACCGCCTTACCAACGATATAAAACAAGCTCCAAGGTGCGGCTCGCTTGGCCCACCCATTGCTTGGCCAGCACATGGCCTGTGGGAACCGACCTGTGAGATTTATATTTATTTAATTTATATGAATTTATATTTACGTTAATTTATATACTTCGATAGCAATTTGTATGATGATAAGTGGACTATATTTCTGCAATAATCTCACAAATCGATCCTCTACACATTAGGGGGGGGTTATATTGAATTTATATATGCAGCCAATCAAACTACAGTATTAACTACACATTAGTTTACATTGAAGAGGTTCCTTATCTTATTGTACAGCAGGCCTTAGTCCACCAGGTATAACCAGGATGTAGACACCAAATTATCCTCTTTGAGGTAGCTTCCATCACCCAGTAACTGGTACACAAAGCATGCTTCCTCGTCTTGACCTGTCAAAAGGGCGCTAGCTATGAAGCCAGAATCCTAATATATGACAGCTATATCAGAGAAAACACTGTACAAGGAACCATAAAGACCTAGGCTTAATTACCTTTTATTAGGAGCCAGTTCGTATTCTAACTGGCTCGCCCCTATCTAATGACATTAATGGCCATAAATGATAGATAAATGGGTTTCGGCAGAACACTTAACTTGTATTTGTTGACAGCGTGTTGATGATGGTACACCTTTGGTTTCCATAACACTTCGTCCAAGTAAAATTAACAGGAGCCGAATTGCTCCCATGCCTCTGGTCTAAGTACAATAACAATGGCTGACCACTCCCTCCTCACTGACGCTACTGGCCTACATTGTCCAGATGACAGTAAGTGATAGAAGGGTCACATTTACTCTATTTTAATATTGATAATTAAGTTAATTTATATGAGATGTTTCTATGATGGTAAAGTCCAAAGACTAATGTATTTAAGAATAATTCCCACCATAATAGGTGGTGAATTTATAATAGTATGTGGTAATGATATCCCATTTTCTATAGATGGAAATTCCACTACAAGTTACATTTTCTATGGGTTAACTTGTTTATACAACACAGCAATATTATCTGCCTGTATGATATTATTAAATGGTGTCGGATTTTCCTACATAATTCCCCGGGGACTGCTCACGGGTCGAAGTCCTCTTTAGAACAGACGAACACCGATACTCCTCCTTCGAATTATTAGATTAATTTGATGTTAGTAGTTAGTAATCACACATTTGTGCGTCTGTTCGTATAGGACGGATGTCCCGTACTAGAGTTGCAGGGGATAGAAGTCTAATGCGATTTCATATCCCTATTAACTCTTGAAAGGCTAAAATTCAAGCCCAATTACATATTATTTAACCCAGAAGACTGAATGTGATCAAGTACTACAGTCAAGTATGATTCAGGGACTGCAGTGAGATCAGTGACATTCGATATAACTTGAAGTTTGTTCAGGTAACTGGTCACTGATATATAAACACTGAGGCCCATGGAATACATCTTGATTAAATAATTAATGTATCAAATCAGTCATCAGATTTATTGGGGTTTAATTTAGTTAATTGATTCAGAAGATTGAATAGCTCATCATTAAAGTAAAGTATGGTTCTGAGACTGCAGTGGGTTCAGTGACATTGGTCGCAGTGACTTGTAGCTGTTTAGGCTACTGTTCACTGATTTGCCACTGAGGCCTCATGAACTCATTTTCAGCTTTAAATGATGATACTAACATCAACCTCTGTTGGTAAAGTCAGCTGTAATCTCCTTAGTATAATACTACTGGAGAAATATAATCAACTGACAAATTTAGATTTCTATTGGTATTGTTTATCTGCAGCCATAGGTCTCCCCAGGCTTGATACTGGGCCTGAGAGTAATTTACCTCCTGCAGAATTTAACATGGTTATATTTAGTAGGGCTACCGATGAATCGATGGCAATAGTCTGTCCCAACAAGGAGATTGAAGTCGGTGAGGTGATCAGACTTAATATTATCTGCCAATTTTATTCCTCTATTTCTCAGGAATTTGGCTGTTGCTCTCAGACCTTGAACTTGTAGGTCTACTGGTATTTTGTCCAAAACAATGGCTTGTACTCTACAGACGTACCTGCCTAAACGTACTGATGGTTGTACCACCTGGTAGACTTGAGGTCCTGCATCTGTTACAAACCCTGAGATATTGAATGACATCTGGGCTACAGGCCTTAATTGTAGTTCATCTGCCAACTTTTTAGTGACATATGTTCTCTGGGACCCTTGGTCAAACAACCCACGGGTATGGACCTTGGCCCTCTTATTCAGGATGGTAATTTGGGCAGTAGGCAAAGTCGTATTACCTTTAGACTTTGCCGATTGGACACTCTTTGTTTGTTGCACCTTGCAGTACTGTACTGTGGTGGGAATGCTATCTTCCACCTTGGGGTTTGGAGACGTTGTTTTGGTATCTCTGCACAATGCTGCATGGTGCTGACCCTTGTTACACCTATTACAGGTGTGTAATTGGGTATCACAGTCGTTGATGTTATGTTTCCTGAGGCACCTCGTGCAATGTTGCAAATCTTTGAGTCGCTCAACACAGGCGTCACTATCAGGAAAATTAGGGCAGTGGTACATTGAATGTTTCTCATTGCAGAACAAACATGTTCCATAGCTTCCAGTACCCTTTGGTGTCACGTTCTTGGGTGACAGAGTAACTATAGGCTTGGAGGGTCCCAATGCATATAGGCCCACACGGCCACTGTTCCACTTTGTTGTTGAATTATATTGTCTAGATTGATTTGGAGTACCTTTGGTACTCTGTGGTTTACTATTATTAGTTTCAGACGGTTTACTTGGTGGTTTTAATTTGTCATGTGTTCGTAATTGTTGAACTACTGACGTTAAACCCTCAGATATTTCATTCATGGATAAGATACTTTTATTGTAATGAGCACTCATTTGTCTCAATATGTCCCTAGGTATTTTCTCCTGAACAATTATTTTCAAGACCCACACAGCCCCGTTTGTATCTGCTGTCAGGCTGAGGGCATTGATCAATGATTCTACCTCCAGCTTGAAGACTTGGAGTGAATCAGCTGAAGCCTCCGGTGGGGGTAAATGCAACAGCTCATGAACTAAATGTGATGTTCTTACTTCTGGATCAGCATAATTATCCTTGAGGAGTTTTACTGCCAGATCATAGCCGTCATTAGTTAATCTCAGATGGGATACTACTGTTTTAGCCTCACCTGATAATTGGCCTTGCAAATAAGAGAATTTACTACTCTTTGGTAAAGATTGTTTTGAGTCCACAAGGTCAACGAATTTGTTCCAAAATTCGTCCCAATCTTCCTCATCTTTTCCTGAGAAAGTGGGTAAATTAATTGGAGGGAGTCGAGCTTCTGCTTGACTCGTATTAGATGCAACTGTTGTTGTTGTTGTTGTTGCCTTGTTCTGGGCAATTAATTTGACATAAGGCTGTAACGTGGCCTGAGTGTGATCTTCATAATTCGCTAGATCAACCATAATGTCGCCTATTTCTGTTTCTGATAAATTGGTGTTGGCAAGTTCAGCCACATATGTTGCTATTTGGCATTTGATTTGCTCAAATTTACCTGCAGCTGCTTGATAATAGCTTTCCAGGTCAGCATAATCAACTTGAGATTGTTGTGACAAATCTTCACATTTCTTGATCTGTCTTGTTAAGTGGCCTTTAAGACCTGCAAGGGTTCTTTTCATTCTCCCTGCATTATCCATACTGGCTAGTTGGTGAAGCCTTGTGGGACTTGTACTTGGGTCGCTCACAATACTGAACAAGCACTGATGGTAGCCTAGGGTAAAATTTCCGCACTCACTAGGCTGTAATCCTACCTCTACTAGAGGTTAGCACTTAAAATTAATACACATTATATATATACAATCATACACACTAATGATTTGAGTGATAAACCAGTGTCATGGAAGTACCTTTAGGTTAGCTCTTCTATATCACCCTAGGATGGTATAGACATTAATTAATCACTCAAAGGTGTAATGATCATAAGTAAATTATTATATATACACAACTCAACTCGACTTGATAAAATTTACACCCAAAATAGGGTCTGCACCATTCATTAATGGTGCTAGGTTGTTTAATATAGTACAACTAGACTACGGTAATGGGACTAGGATGAACAATAAATAGTTCAACTAGTCAATGGTAATATCCTACCCTGTTGTGGGTTGGCAATTAGTAAATATTATATTGTGAACACTAGGCAATATATTAAATATTTCTCTATTTTGGAGAAATAATATACACAATTATTGATAATAGCCTCTATGAAACTTCTAATATTATCAAGAAGTATTAAATATTATTAGTGACCTCGCGAAATAAACTCCACAAAATTCGTGGATAATCTCTCGCAAAATTTAACACCACAAAATCCGTGAACAATCTCGCGAAGACACAGCCACTAATTTGGCTGGCTGCAAATTTAATATTAGCGCTGTCATTTCACGAAATAACACGCCACTAAATATCTGTGGGTGTCCCTGAAACCACTGATGAGGCTGAACTGAGCTGAGGGGGGCTCCTGAGCTCGCACGAGGCAACGCCGCCGTCTTTGACTGCTGGCTTTGTATAAATCACACTGCACTAGTATATTTAATGAATCCACTGGTTAACTGGTTCATCCAGTACTAAGATGACCAAATAATGTGGGTTCAAAGGACCAAATATTCCGGTTCCGAAGGTCCAAATAATGTGGGAACCGACCTGTGAGATTTATATTTATTTAATTTATATGAATTTATATTTACATTAATTTATATACTTCGATAGCAATTTGTATGATGATAAGTGGACTGTATTTCTGCAATAATCTCACAAATCGATCCTCTACACATTAGGGGGGGGGGGTTTATATTGAATTTATATATGCAGCTAATCAAACTACAGTATTAACTACACATTAGTGTACATTGAAGAGGTTCCTTATCTTATTGTACAGCAGGCCTTAGTCCACCAGGTATAACCAGGATGTAGACACCAAATTATCCTCTTTGAGGTAGCTTCCATCACCCAGTAACTGGTACACAAAGCATGCTTCCTCGTCTTGACCTGTCAAAAGGGCGCTAGCTATGAAGCCAGAATCCTAATATATGACAGCTATATCAGAGAAAACACTGTACAAGGAACCATAAAGACCTAGGCTTAATTACCATTTATTAAGAGGCAGTTCGTATTCTAACCGGCACGCCCCTATCTAATGACATTAATGGCCATAAATGATAGATAAATGGGTTTCGGCAGAACACTTTACTTGTATTTGTTGACAGCGTGTTGATGATGGTACACCTTTGGTTTCCATAACACTTCGTCCAAGTAAAATTAACAGGAGCCGAATTGCTCCCATGCCTCTGGTCTAAGTACAATAACAATGGCTGACCACTCCCTCCTCACTGACACTACTGGCCTACATTGTCCAGATGACAGTAAGTGATAGAAGGGTCACATTTACTATATTTTAATATTGATAATTAAGTTAATTTATATGAGATGTTTTTATGATGGTAAAGTCCAAAGACTAATGTATTTAAGAATAATTCCCACCATAATAGGTGGTGAATTTATAATAGTATGTGGTAATGATATCCCGTTTTCTATAGACGGAAATTCCACTACAAGTTACATTTTCTATGGGTTAACTTGTTTATACAACACAGCAATATTATCTGCCTGTATATTATTAAATGGTGTCGGATTTTCCGACCTGGCCCACATTCACCCGCGCTAGTTTACCTCACCACTCTGTATACTCCGCACTACGAACACTGTATAATCCGCACTACGAACACTGCACTTGTTTTGGATCCCGATGCTTCAGTGGTCCAGACTTGCATCTTAGTCATCTCTCGTTGCGGGAATCTGGAAAGAAAGAAATAAACCCCACTTGTGCCCCACAATGGCCTAGTCCCTTTAATTAACTAACTCCTCTGACCTGGTCTCACCTGACCCTTCTTTCCTCAGTCTAGTAACCACCATTCTCACCACAACCCGATTTCTACCATTTCCCGAACATTCCCTCACCAACTAAACCAGAACCACACTTCCTTCATCTCTCAAAGTGTTCCAAAACCTGTTTGCGCTGCCTCCAAATATGTCGTCTACCACTTCCCTAACAATCCCTCACAAACCAAACAAAGAACACTATGAGGGGACAGATGGAAGGTATTTAAAGGCCGTCGGGTTTTGTCATTTAATTACAAAGAATAGACTCTGACAATTAATAACATATTAACATACTCTATTAGGTAAATACACTTCCAATACCCATAGACCACTTGACCTCCGCGGTCACCACTTGCACTCATAACTTCCGCCTAAGTCCCTAATACGGAATGATTACTACAACGCTCCACACCCGGTTAGTCTTTCATTCAATACTCACATACTGCAGACTTAACTTGGTCACTAAGATCACACCAGGCTCTTGCATAGCTGTCTGCTACACTTCGCTGCTGCCACAAACGGAGACCTCGGAGGACTTGCCAGTTCCACTCCCACAACAAGACTGCCTTTAGCCAACCATGGTCTCAAACATTTCACCACGCCTCTCAAGGAAGGTATAATCCGATTAACCTTATCCCTAGAAGCCTGAGTCCTCTTTCCAGGAATTATTAATTAGGCTAAGCAGCTGCGGTCTTAATCCTTTGACCTTTCTTAGATATGTGATCCATAGTCTGTCTACTTAACATGTACTTCCAATCATCATTCGTTAAGTGTTGTAGTAATGATCCTCTAGCTAATAATTCCTACTAACTTGTGGATTACAACAAGGTTGCTAATCGATTTTCCCTCCTGGGTAGCCTTGACACTGACGGAAACTCATCCACGGATACAGACATGGACGCTCAGTCTCGGCCAGAGCCCGGCACTCGTCACCCTCCTGCCTCTTCCCAAAGAAGCCAACACTGGCGTCGTCGACACACCCATCGATCAAGAGGTACTGCTCCAACAGATAGCCCTGATGATCCTCTGGTCCCCCAGACACTTTCCCAGGGGATTGTGACACCGGTGGAACACGAGGCCCAGAGTGAAGCACCCACCAGTCGCAGGCGCCATCAAGAGAGTTCGCGAGCCGATCACCGCTTCCGTAAGGCAGAGAGAAGCATTGATCAACATCCTCTGGACAGGCTGACATTGATTCCACACATTTTACTTACTTTGTATGAGGGTTTTATGACTTTTTCTAGTGGTTCCCCCTTTGGAGACGTCTGTGCACAGGTGGTCAAAAAGTTAGCTGTTGTATTTCAGGGATAATGGCGCCCCATCCTGAGAATACTGCGGTGTTTTGGAATGCCCGCTCCCTTTTTAAGAAGACGCAATTTCTACGCAATTTTATCGCCAGCGCACCACCGTTGATCGTGGGACTCTGTGAGACTTCGCTTACTGACGATCTTTCCTTCACAGTGCCGGGGTATTCGGTCTATAGACAAGATCGGCCAGTATGGGGTAGAGGGGGACTTGCTCTCTTGGTCAGGTACTCAGTTCCCAGCTCCTTGCTCCGAATTCACTCCTTCCCGGGTGGGCATTTAGAATTCATGGCAGTGAAGGTGGCCCTCTCCCATGGGTGGGGCACCTTTGGAGTTCTGTATAATCCCTGTCTACCGGTAATGAAGAAGGAACTAGAACACTATTTTGGTCAGATCACAGACACCTGCCTCTACATGGGTGACTTTTGTGAGATTTTTCTCTACGCCTACCTCCCTTAGGAGGTGGACTACAAGTTTAAAGTCTGCTCACGGCAGTTAAGCATGAGTCCAATAGAAAAAGGAAAAGCGGGAGCAAACCGCCAGGCCTCCACCACCAAGGGTGAAAACCTGTCTACAATAGGCCGCTGGCTCCTCCTAGTTAAACAGGACGTTAAAATTAATAAAGGGTAACCGACGGGTTCTAACAATCAAATATTTATATTTGATGTGGCGCTATGAATTGGAATTCGAATTCCCAAGAACAGCCGCCTTATCAAGATCACATCAACATTTAATAATATGCAGAAATATGGTGGAATAATATGGTTGAAGGGTTGACATCAAAGACCGTTTTCTATAACATAACAATTTATTAATAACAAGAGACTAACTACTACATTACCGAGTTTACGTTACGTTAATGTCCATCCAGTGGCACGATAACAAACAACTAAATAGCAACCCTTGCTGTGAGGCTGCATACTGAACTAACCTGAACACAGGTGTGCCCACTGATGACGCAATATTGCAAAACAAAGAAAAATATCACAGACTAAGTTACACCACAGCGAATGGTTACGTTATTGTACATCAAGTGGCATTTGCAACACAGCTATTCAACAGCCCCTCGAGAAGTGACAGCAGGCTCCATCTTGCTGACACTTCGGGCTGACAACATGAACTAACTGAACAAATGAAGGATATCCACTGAAGACAAAGACACAAGCAGGCAATCAATAGTGTCTCGGTTTCCCTGACAGCTACTATAATCACAAACTTAGGGGTCCTCCCACCCCCCAGGAGAGACCCACGTAACTAGGCGGGTAGTCCAACAGTGACCCCCCCCCCCCATCACAACCCAGTGTGAACACTTTGCAACTCCCTACAAGAAGTTGCACTGTTGTAAACAGTAACAAAGACAGGCAAGGCGGGATTCTGGGACACAGCTCCACAGATCCCTAGATGACTCTACTCTCGTCACCAGACGACAACTAAAAGAAATTGCCTTAAGTGATTAATTACGTTAATTGACTGATCGCAGCAGTCAGCAACAAAGTACTACGGTAATCACAAACAATTGTCTCCCACTAGACAACAACATGATGATACTCTACGTTAATCTTTAACACTTGTCTCTCTCTTGTTAACAATAACTCAAACTTATATTACATCACACTTGACTCCTTGCAAGTATTCAGTGAGTAATTCTCAATTAAGGTCAAACGGACCACTAATTACATCCCCTTTGAGTTACGTTAACTAAGCCTACCCTAACTTGGTAGCTTCTCCACAGTCTGTGTCAAAAAATTACTAGTGAGTGTTAATTACCCTAATTAATTCCCTTATTAATTCTGAGCAATTAATTAACTGTCACCAGGACCGATAATTGATCATCCAGAAATACGTCTCACTCCGCACTGCCTAAGCAGGTCTCATCAAACACTGTGAATTCACGGAAAAGGAGTTAATTACCCTAATTAACAAGATGTGCCACTAATCCACTGTCCTCAGACAGGATATGATTAATACAACGATTTATGCTAGCTCCATGACCTCGCTTTACCGAGTCATCGGAGCTCTCCAATGTTAATTACTCCACTAATTAACCTGAGCCACTAATTGCTATACCCCTGAAAGGTAATTAGTCTCGAGCATATTATGTTAACACAAATATTGACAGATCCTCTCCCACTACGTGAATTCATGATGAGAAGGCTAATTACATAATTAGCTAGAGTGGTCAATTAATTGTCACATAGACAATTAATTGCTCCCGAGACGTATCTCACTCAAGCTCAACACTGTTCTCTCTTAACAGCCCTCACTCACTCCACAATACTAAGTGTGCACCCCTTTATCCAGTTAATTACCCCTTACTTAATTAACTCACTGAATCCTTAAGTCCTCAACACAACTTAAAGAAACAAACCCCAGCGTTACATAGGTCACACTACAATGGCATGCAACATCATAAAAGCACTGCCCACATATGGTTGCGGCTACTGCAACTCGCTAATTACTGTGCCCACACAATAATGACACACG
The DNA here is from genome assembly GCF_040958095.1 of Procambarus clarkii. Taxonomy (NCBI): domain Eukaryota; kingdom Metazoa; phylum Arthropoda; class Malacostraca; order Decapoda; family Cambaridae; genus Procambarus; species Procambarus clarkii. The sequence goes on from NC_091152.1 coordinate 5,357,442, forward strand.
GTTGTGCAACACACAAAAGTATACTAATATTACTGCCCCCTCTTTTTCTTGCACCCGATTGCAAAGGACTACTGTGAACACACACATACCTCAGCCAGGCAACTAACCCATCAATTGCCTGCTCTCATTAAGCACTGTGAATTCTCCTGAATAATCCTAGAGGTCCCTTAAACCCTCAACACAGTTCCTGGGGCAATAATATCGTATAAACTGATAACAATACTGCACAAACCTGCAACATAATGATGCCGTCAGCATACCCCACATGCTAATGACATCATTAGGCAATCAGTCAGCAATCTACTGACTTACCACACAACACAGTACATAAACATGCAAATGAACACATAGAAATGGCATACACATAATCAATGAAAATTATATCACCAAGTAATTGTACTTAACTACCTCTAATGATTATAATTTTACGGTTTACGGTACTCTATGGCATTAATCCAGTCTGAACGATTATATAGAATCGACAGGCTGGATCACTTATATGGTAAATCTCTACACTGACCGGTTACATACTCTAGTCAGTCTACTATATATACATTGATACTACAGTGTGGTACCATGTATAATATCCATCTCCAGGTACCGCCCTATCAATCACCTGGATCCTACTGACAGCTGTCACTCAGCTGCTTCTCTAGCCTGGCGAGGCTCTGAGACAACTCTTACCGTGAATTTCCACCGGTATGCATCACACTGTAATAGTACTCATTTTTACTGCCCTCTTTCCCTTATTTTTTCCTCATTTCTCAAGTCACTACTACACTAGCTGACAACACTTAGCTTTCTTGCTCCTCATGCATCGACAAGATGTGGCCCTAGGCTGTCCCGGGAAAGTGGCCAAAGCATGTGGCCACCGCGTGGCCCACAGCGCCCCTCCCGAGCTGAGAGGGGGGGTGGGGTTTGGCCGCGCGGGTGGCCTGGGTGGGTGGCCGGCGTGCGGGCAGGCGGGCCATGTGGCCGGACCATGCGGCGGGTGGCCTGGGGGTGGCCACGGGTAGCGCATGACGTCATAGCACACCACCCGGCTGAGCGGCGCGCGGGGTGGGGTGGGGTTTGGCCGCGCGGGTGGCCTGGGTGGGTGGCCGCGGGCGGGCGCGCACATGGGTGTCTCAGGCTGGCAGGCTGCCGCCCACAGGAGTACCCACGCGACTGGGGGTGACAATGGCCAGCGGCGTCCCCACACTGACGCAGCCTGGCGGAATGCAAAGTCCAACATGGGCCTGTAATATCACACTCACTTACACTGCCCAACACCAATTGTCCATTGCCACTAGACAGGATACTCGACCCACCTGTTACACCATGAGGCTCTGCCAGCTGCCCCCTGAGTGAACACAGTCAACTGTCTCTCTAGTTTTTTACTGTTCCTTTCGTAAATCCTTGGCCCCAATTCACCTAATTGGGCCTTGACACAACCCCTGATGGCAGGAGTGCCATATTCGATGAGTAATTTGGATGAGAGAAGCGATTAACGGGGGTGGAGGGGGAAAACTCCCCCCCCCCCCCCCACCCAGACACGTCCTAGTCCACCTGCTACCCTGCTCAGACTGACGGTTTCCCGGGCTAGGGAAACTCAAAATGCCCCTACCTCCTCCCTACTTTGTCTAGACCAATCAGCTTGGAGCCGGCAAGGCTCCCTCGTGCCGCATCCAACCATAGCTCTTCGCGCCAAAACTAGGCTTGGAGCACACGTGCCTAACCCAATCACCTCTCTCCGTCACCCTCGGGCGTCCTGTGACGTCACAAGGAGGGTGAGGCCTAAGGAGAGTGGCGTGATGTCTCCCATGTGGGGGAGAAAGGCAACGTTCACTCCACTCTTCCCCCACCTCTAACGGTTTTAGTCAAGTAACTCACATCCTACTTCACAGAAACAGGAAAATTTCTGTAATTCTCTCTACAGAGCAATCACAGACTTCTAACTACTCACAAATGACAGTCCATAACATAAGCTTTCATTCAACACCCAACAAGCACTTGTTATTTTGAAAGCTTCAGTTTCTAGAGTGACTAGCCTAATCTAGAAACTAGGAAAACTAGCTGAGGGATCTAGATCCCTCACAACTTTAATGCTCGGCACTCATCATGGCAACCTATGCTATTGGGTCGCCACCACAACGTGGCTGGCCGAGCCCTACTTCAGTTTCTCCTTGACTCCCCAGACCTCTCCTTACTGACGCCGCCAGGTTTGGGAACTCTGACAGACCCACTAAATGGACATACTTCAACGCTCGATCTTTGCATTGGAAGAGGCCCCTTCACGATGGCGCAGATATGGACCTGGCCGTACCTGGGTAGTGATCAACTGCCCATCATCATTTCCTTCGGGGGTACTGTTCGTCCTGCTCTGACCTCCCGAAGATCCAAATGAATCTTCTCGGAAGAGGGGTGGCATGGCTATGAGGCGGATGACTGGTCGACCCTTCCCGCAGTTACTGCAGATCTGCATGGGTCAGCGGATGCTCTCTCCAAGTCCCTTTTCAGTGTAGGCTCTCGGCATTTCAGGAAGACTAGTGGCCAGACAACCAATCCTTCCCACCATGGGGCACTGTGGTGGAATCCTGAATGTCGGCAGGCAGTACTGGACCGGGGACGTACGTGGAATTCGTGGCGGCGCCACCCTACTCCACTGCAGCGGCAGACCTTCTGCAGGGCGGACGCCAGGTGTAGATGAACAGTCCTCCTTGCCAAACGCAAGGCCTGGGCTGATTACTGTGCCTCTCTCCGATTCGACTCCTCTGCAGGAGCCTGGGCCTTTGTTCGCAAGATGACAGGTAGATACTCCCAGCCTTCCATCCCACTCAGAGACCTCAGTGGTAATGGGGGCCTGGGGGAAGTACAAATAGCCGAACTCTTGGCTGACCACTTTGAAGATGTTTACCGTTCCCCGCTCCTTTCTGTGAGTTCTATAGGATGGGACTCCCGACAGGGTATAGGACTAGCTCAGGACCTGGATCATCCATTTACATCTGTTGAGCTGAAGGACGCTCTGTCACTCTCTAGGTCGGGCACTATGCCAGGGATAGACAACGTTCCATATAAATTTCTTCGGAGGGCACCCAAGATCCTTCAGTCCCACCTCCTTCACTTCTACAGCGCTTGCTGGTCCTCTGGTGTCTTCCCTGCCCCGTGGAAACACGCCATTCTTCTACCATTGGCCAAGTCAGGGAAGGATCCGTCTGTCCCGAGTTCATATCGGCCCATAAGTCTGCTTCCATGTCTTGGGAAACTGATGGAACGTCTTGTTCACACCCAGCTACAATGGGTGGTGGAAACCTCAGGTCTTCTACCTGAGGGTATCAGTGGATTTCGGGCGGGAAGAAGCACAATGGACTGCCTCCTCTCCTTCGAACATCGAATAATGGACACTTATTGCCAGAGAAGAGTGCTCCTTGCAGCATTCTTCGACATCAAGAGTGCATTTGACTCTGCGTCTCATTCTGCTGTTCTGCTCGACTAGGTCTCTCGGGTCCGGCGTTAAGGTGGTTCCAAAACTATCTACAGGGCCGCTCATTCAGAGTAGCGGTTGGTGGAGTCGTCTCTACATCCCACCCTGTCTCACGTGGTGTCCCCCCAGGGAGCGATTCTGAGCCCACTATTATTCTCTATTCTTCTGTCTGATCTCCCTGTATTCTGGGGGGTCCAGGTTTTAGCCTATGCTGATGATGTAACCCTTGTGGCGGATGGTGCCACTCTCCTAGAGGCACAAGGCTTCCTGCAAAATGCTGTGTTCTCAGCAACTGTGCTGGGGAAGGGTCTCTCCATTAACCCTGTGAAAAGTTGCATCATGAGTTTCACCTGGACCCGCTTACCAGACCAACCAGTGGTGACCGTCGAGGGCTGTCGTCTCCCGATCGCTACGGAACACAGGTGGCTGGGGGTCGTTCTAGATAGCCCTCGGGTGACGTGGAGGCATCATGTGGACTACCTTCGGGCCTCATGCCTTTGTCGCGTGAACATCATGAAACGACTCTCTGGTGCGGCATGGGGGGCTTCACGGGAGTCGCTCCTAGCTCTCTATAAGGCCTTCATTCGTAGCAAGATCATGTATGCGAGTGAAGTCTATGGCTCAGCAGCAGCATCTGTCTTGGCAAGGCTGGATCCCATTCAAAATGGTGCCCTTCGCTCAGCGCTAGGAGCTATGCCCTCCTCGCCAGTTCTTTCTCTCCATGCCGAGTCGGGGCTATGGCCCCTGAGCTTTGAACGTCTTCGCATCCACTGCCGCCAATTTCAACGGATAGTGCGTCTCCCTGCTACCCATCCACTTACTCGCCTCCAGCTCGAGGCTAACTGGTGGAATGTGCCGGCTGGACACTCCTGACGTCGTCAGTTGCCTTTCGTCGTCCGGGCCTTGGATGCATATTCACAGTTTTCCCATCCCGTCCCTGTACTCACCCCTGGCCCGATCATCTCATCGGTGCCTCCGTGGGCAGAAGAGCTCATTCGGGTTTCTTTCGACTTTTCCAAGCCTCCTCATCGGAAGAGAGATTTAGAGGGTTTGGCCCCTTTAATTTTTGCAGACTTACGAGCCTCCTTATACTCTGGATACTTGGAGGTTTACACCAATGGGTCCCGCAAAGATCAGCCACCATCTACATCTGCAGCAGCATACTTTGCTCCTTTTTCCTTCTGTCAAACGTGGAAACTCTCCTCTGCTCATTCGTGCCTGGATGGAGAACTGTTTGTAATCTTACTAGCCTTATGACTCCTTCACAAGTTTCAGGGCCCTTTGCAGTCGTTTTCTACGTGGACTCAGTTACAGCCCTACATCTCATATCATCTCGGCATCCACGAGTCCATCGTCATACTGTGTTACAGATCCGTGGAGAACTGCTGTCATACTCTGGTTCTCCGGGTTGGTCCATCTATCTCCAATGGGTTCTGTCACATGTCGATATTAATGGCAATGAGGTGGCCGACGCAGCAGCAGCAGGGATGGCGCATACTCTCCATGACTACAAATGTGCCTCTAGACCTTTCCGAAATTCTCCCGCAGCTTTGGGCGGCTTGCCTCGCGAGTTGGGAGGCAATGATGGCGCCAGCACTCAGGTCCTCCTCTCTGGCGGGTCTCCGGGAGGACTCCTCCCCGCGTCCATGGACTCGTCATCATTCTCGACTTCTCGACACTGCCATCACTCGTTTCTGGAGTGGGCACACCTGCCTGGCCGCACATCTCCATCGTCTACGGCTGGTAGATTCCCCATACTGCCAGTGGTGTCCGACCCAGGAGGATACAGTGAAGCATCTTCTTCTTCACTGCCCTCGATTTCATAACGCTCGTGTCAGAAAACAGAGTGCCGGTCGTAGGCTGAATATTCCCCGCCTCACAGTTCCCGTTCTCCTTGACTGGGCAGGTGCGAGAGACGAAGATGTCCGTCATGACATCCTTCGCCATACCTTTCGCTTCATCCGTCATGTCCGTTCCCTGAAGAGACTGTAAAATTTGTCGCCTGAGGAGTTTGTAGGGTCTATGGCCTGAAGAGACTATAGGTACCCCATCCCTCCGCTATTTCCCGGTATCGGGCAGCCGGGGCGCATCCGATCCCATGATCGTCGTCGCCCCTAAATCAACACAACAACAACAACAACTTTCCAGTAACAGTACTAGAAACTGAACACAAAATAAAAATAAAATAAACTTTTGTTTAATTATAATATTTGAATTAGTATACATTGATACAAATTGTGTAACGGTTTGAATAGTGTAGAGAACAAGCGGAGTACGCTGCTTATGAGTATATATATACACCCGACTTCTCTGTGTATATACCTCATAAGTGACTGTGTGTCATGGGGGGTTGGTGCCCTGTGACTGTGTGTCTTGGGGGTTGGTGCCCTGTGACTGTGTGTCATGGGGGTTGGTGCCCTGTGACTGTGTGTCTTGGGGGTTGGTGCCCTGTGACTGTGTGTCTGAGGGTTGGTGCCCTGTGACTGTGTGTCTTGGGGGTTGGTGCCCTGTGACTGTGTGTCATGGGGGTTGGTGCCCTGTGACTGTGTGTCATGGGGGTTGGTGCCCTGTGACTGTGTATCATGGGGGTTGGTGCCCTATGACTGTGTGTCTGAGGGTTGGTGCCCTGTGACTGTGTGTCTTGGGGGTTGGTGCCCTGTGACTGTGTGTCTGAGGGTTGGTGCCCTGTGACTGTGTGTCTTGGGGGTTGGTGCCCTGTGACTGTGTGTCTTGGGGGTTGGTGCCCTGTGACTGTGTGTCATGGGGGTTGGTGCCCTGTGACTGTGTGTCTTGGGGGTTGGTGACTGTGTGTCTGAGGACTGGTGCCCTGTGACTGTGGTCTGAGGGTTGGTGCCCTGTGACTGTGGTCTGAGGGTTGGTGCCCTGTGACTGTGGTCTGAGGGCTGGTGCCCTGTGACTGTGGTCTGAGGGATGGTGCCCTGTGACTGTGGTCTGAGGGTTGGTGCCCTGTGACTGTGGTCTGAGGACTGGTGCCCTGTGACTGTGGTCTGAGGACTGGTGCCCTGTGACTGTGGTCTGAGGACTGGTGCCCTGTGACTGTGGTCTGAGGGTTGGTGCCCTGTGACTGTGGTCTGAGGGTTGGTGCCCTGTGACTGTGGTCTGAGGACTGGTGCCCTGTGACTGTGGTCTGAGGGTTGGTGCCCTGTGACTGTGGTGTGAGGGTTGGTGCCCTGTGACTGTGGTCTGAGGGCTGGTGCCCTGTGACTGTGGTCTGAGGGTTAGTGCCCTGTGACTGTGGTCTGAGGGCTGGTGCCCTGTGACTGTGGTCTGAGGACTGGTGCCCTGTGACGGTGGTCTGAGGGTTGGTGCCCTGTGACTGTGGTCTGAAGGCTGGTGCCCTGTGACTGTGGTCTGAGGGTTAGTGCCCTGTGACTGTGGTCTGAGGGCTGGTGCCCTGTGACTGTGTGTCTGAGGGTTGGTGTCCTGTGACTGTGGTCTGGGGGCTGGTGCCTTCTGACTGTGTCTGAGGGTTGGTGCCCTGTGACTGTGGTATGGGGGCTGGTGCCCTGTGACTGTGGTCTGAGGGTTGGTGCCCTGTGACTGTGTCTGAGGGCTGGTGCCCTGTGACTGTGTCTGAGGGCTGGTGCCCTGTGACTGTGTGTCTGAGGGTTGGTGCCCTATGACTGTGGTCTGAGGGTTGGTGCCCTGTGACTGTGGTCTGAGGGCTGGTGCCCTGTGACTGTGGTCTGAGGGCTGGTGCCCTGTGACTGTGGTCTGAGGGCTGGTGCCCTGTGACTGTGGGTGTTGTAATCCACAAGTTAGTGGGGCTCATTAGCTAGAGGATCATTACTACAACACTTAACGAATGATGATTGGAAGTACATGTTAAGTAGACAGACTATGGATCACATATCTAAGAAAGGTCAATGGATTAAGACCGCAGCTACTTAGCCAAATTAATAATTCCTGGAAAGAGGAATTATTCTTCTTCAGGCTTCTAGGAACAAGATTACCGCTTCTAGGGATAAGGTTAATCGGATTATACCTTCCTTGAGAGGCGGGGTGAAATGGTTGAGGTAGATGGCTGATTGGAGCCAGTCTGATTGTGGGAGTTGAACGGAGAAGTCCTCTGGATCTCCGTTGTGGCAGCAGCGAAGTGTAGCAGACAGCTATGGGAGAACCTGATGTGATCTTAGTGACCATGTTAAGTCTGCAGTATGTGAGTATTGAATGTAAGACTAACCGGGTGTGGAGCGTTGTAGTAATCATTCCGTATTAGGGACTTAGGCGGAAGTTACGAGTGTGGGTGGTGATCGCAGAGGTCAAGTGGTCTATGGATATTGGAAGTGTATGGACCTAGTGGAGTATGTTAATATGTTATTACATGTCAGAGTCTATTCTTTGTAATTAAATGACAAAACCCGACGGCCTTTAAATATCTTCCATATGTTCACTCATTGTGTTCCAGTACAAACCTAGTGGTACGCCGCAAGGGTCTGGTGTGTGTAGGAGTACACGGTGGTAGTAACGGTTGCTGAGGCAAGGTGTTATGTGTTGTGTAATCGCTGTGTTCGGAATGAACCGGGGTTCAGCATCACGACATGGTCTGAGGGCTGGTGCCCTGTGACTGTGTGTCTGAGGGTTGGTGCCCTGTGACTGTGGTCTGAGGGCTGGTACCCTGTGACTGTGGTTTGAGGGCTGGTGCCCTGTGACTGAGGTCGGAGGGCTGGTGCCCTGTGACTATGGTCTGAGGTCTGGTGCCCTGTGACTGTGGTCTGAGGGCTGGTGCCCTGTGACTGTGGTCTGAAGATTGGTGACTGTGGTCTGAGGGCTGGTGCCCTGTGACTGTGGTCTGAGGGTTGGTGCCCTGTGACTGTGGTCTTAGGGCTGGCGCCCTGTGACTGAGGGCTGGTGCCCTGTGACTGTGTCTGAGGGTTGGTGCCCTGTGACTGTGTGTCTGAGGGTTGGTGCCCTGTGACTGTGGTATGAGGGATGGTGCCCTGTGACTGTGGTCTGAGGGTTGGTGCCCTGTGACTGTGGTCTGAGGGTTGGTGCCCTGTGACTGTGGTCTGAGGGTTGCTGCCCTGTGACTGTGGTCTGAGGGCTGGTGCCCTGTGACTGTGTGTCTGAGGGCTGGTGCCCTGTGACTGTGGTCTGAGGGCTGGTACCCTGTGACTGTGTGTCTGAGGGTTGGTGCCCTGTGACTGTGGTCTGAGGGTTGGTGCACTGTGCCTGTGGTCTGAGGGCTGGTGCCCTGTGACTGTGGTCTGAGGGTTGGTGCCCTGTGACTGTGGTCTGAGGGCAGGTGCCCTGTGACTGTCTGAGGGCTGGTGCCCTGTGACTGTGGTCTGAGGGTTGGTGCCCTGTGACTGTGTGTGTCTGAGGGTTTGTGCCCTGTGACTGTGTGTCTGAGGGTTGGTGCCCTTTGACTGTGTCTGAGGGTTGGTGCCCTGTGACTGTGTCTGAGGGTTGGTGCCCTGTGACTGTGGTCTGAGGGCTGGTGCCCTGTGACTGTGGTATGAGGGATGGTGCCCTGTGACTGTGGTCTGAGGGTTGGTGCCCTGTGACTGTGGTCTGAGGGTTGGTGCCCTGTGACTGTGTGTCTGAGGGTTGGTGACTGTGTGTCTGAGGGTTGGTGCCCTGTGACTGTGTGTCTGAGGGTTGGTGCCCTGTGACTGTGGTCTGAGGGTTGGTGCCCTGTGACTGTGGTCTGAGGGTTGGTGCCCTGTGACTGAGTGTCTGAGGGCTGGTGCCCTGTGACTGTGGTCTGAGGACTGGTGCCCTGTGACTGTGGTCTGAGGGTTGGTGCACTGTGACTGTGGTCTGAGGGCTGGTGCCCTGTGACTGTGGTCTGGGGGCTGGTGCCCTGTGACTGTGGTCTGAGGGTTGGTGCACTGTGACTGTGGTCTGAGGGCTGGTGCCCTGTGACTGTGGTCTGAGGGCTGGTGCCCTGTGACTATGGTCTGAGGATTGGTGCCCTGTGACTGTGGTCTGAGGGCTGGTGCCCTGTGACTATGGTCTGAGGATTGGTGCCCTGTGACTGTGGTCTGAGGATTGGTGCCCTGTGACTGTGTGTCTGAGGGTTGGTGACTGTGTGTCTGAGGGTTGGTGCCCTGTGACTGTGTGTCTGAGGGTTGGTGCCCAGTGACTGTGTGTCTGAGGGTTGGTGCCCTGTGACCGTGGTCTGAGGGTTGGTGCCCTGTGACTGTGTGTCTGAGGGTTGGTGCCCTGTGACTGTGGTCTGAGGGCTGGTGCCCTGTGACTGTGGTCTGAAGATTGGTGACTGTGGTCTGAGGGCTGGTGCCCTGTGACTGTGGTCTGAGGGTTGGTGCCCTGTGACTGTGGTCTTAGGGTTGGCGCCCTGTGACTGTGGTCTGAGGGCTGGTGCCCTGTGACTGTGTCTGAGGGTTGGTGCCCTGTGACTGTGTGTCTGAGGGTTGGTGCCCTGTGACTATGGTATGAGGGATGGTGCCCTGTGACTGTGGTCTGAGGGTTGGTGCCCTGTGACTGTGGTCTGAGGGTTGGTGCCCTGTGACTGTGGTCTGTGGGTTGCTGCCCTGTGACTGTGGTCTGAGGGCTGGTGCCCTGTGACTGTGGTCTGAGGGCTGGTACCCTGTGACTGTGTGTCTGAGGGTTGGTGCCCTGTGACTGTGGTCTGAGGGTTGGTGCACTGTGCCTGTGGTCTGAGGGCTGGTGCCCTGTGACTGTGGTCTGAGGGTTGGTGCCCTGTGACTGTGGTCTGAGGGCAGGTGCCCTGTGACTGTCTGAGGGCTGGTGCCCTGTGACTGTGGTCTGAGGGTTGGTGCCCTGTGACTGTGTGTGTCTGAGGGTTGGTGCCCTGTGACTGTGTGTCTGAGGGTTGGTGCCCTGTGACTGTGTCTGAGGGTTGGTGCCCTGTGACTGTGTCTGAGGGTTGGTGCCCTGTGACTGTGGTCTGAGGGCTGGTGCCCTGTGACTGTGGTATGAGGGATGGTGCCCTGTGACTGTGGTCTGAGGGTTGGTGCCCTGTGACTGTGGTCTGAGGGTTGGTGCCCTGTGACTGTGTGTCTGAGGGTTGGTGACTGTGTGTCTGAGGGTTGGTGCCCTGTGACTGTGTGTCTGAGGGTTGGTGCCCTGTGACTGTGGTCTGAGGGTTGGTGCCCTGTGACTGTGGTCTGAGGGTTGGTGCCCTGTGACTGAGTGTCTGAGGGCTGGTGCCCTGTGACTGTGGTCTGAGGACTGGTGCCCTGTGACTGTGGTCTGATGGTTGGTGCACTGTGACTGTGGTCTGAGGGCTGGTGCCCTGTGACTGTGGTCTGGGGGCTGGTGCCCTGTGACTGTGGTCTGAGGGTTGGTGCACTGTGACTGTGGTCTGAGGGTTGGTGACTGTGTGTCTGAGGGTTGGTGCCCTGTGACTGTGTGTCTGAGGGTTGGTGCCCTGTGACTGTGTGTCTGAGGGTTGGTGCCCTGTGACCGTGGTCTGAGGGTTGGTGCCCTGTGACTGTGTGTCTGAGGGTTGGTGCCCTGTGACTGTGGTCTGAGGACTGGTGCCCTGTGACTGTGGTCTGAGGGCTGGTGCCCTGTGACTGTGGTCTGAGGGTTGGTGCCCTGTGACTGTGTGTCTGAGGGCTGGTGCCCTGTGACTGTGGTCTGAGGAATGGTGCCCTGTGACTGTGTGTCTGAGGGCTGGTGCCCTGTGACTGTGTGTCTGAGGGTTGGTGCCCTGTGACTGTGGTCTGAGGACTGGTGCCCTGTGACTGTGGTCTGAGGGCTGGTGCCCTGTGACTGTGGTCTGAGGACTGGTGCCCTGTGACTGTGTGTCTGAGGGCTGGTGCCCTGTGTCTGTGTGTCTGAGGGTTGGTGCCCTGTGACTGTGGTCTGAGGACTGGTGCCCTGTGACTGTGGTCTGAGGGCTGGTGCCCTGTGACTGTGGTCTGAGGGCTGGTGCCCTGTGACTGTGGTCTGAGGGTTGGTGCACTGTGACTGTGGTCTGAGGGTTGGTGCCCTGTGACTGTGGTCTGAGGGTTGGTGCACTGTGACTGTGTGTGTCTGAGGGTTGGTGCCCTGTGACTGTGGTCTAAGGGCTGGTGCCCTGTGACTGTGTGTCTGAGGACTGGTGCCCTGTGACTGTGTGTCTGAGGGTTGGTGCACTGTGACTGTGGTCTGAGGGTTGGTGCACTGTGACTGTGGTCTGAGGGCTGGTGCCCTGTGACTGTGGTCTGAGGGCTGGTACCCTGTGACTGTGGTCTGAGAGTGGTGCCCTGTGACTGTGGTCTGAGGGTTGGTGCCCTGTGACTGTGGTCTGAGGGCTGGTGCCCTCTGACTGTGGTCTGAGGGCTGGTGCCCTGTGACTGTGGTCTGAGGGCTGGTGCCCTGTGACTGTGTGTCTGAGGGCTGGTGCCCTGTGACTGTGTGTCTGAGGACTGGTGCCCTGTGACTGTGTGTCTGAGGGTTGGTGCCCTGTGACTGTGTGTCTGAGGGCTGGTGCCCTGTGACTGTGGTCTGGGGGCTGGTGCCCTGTGACTGTGGTCTGAGGGTTGGTGCCCTGTGACTGTGGTCTTAGGGCTGGCGCCCTGTGACTGTGGCCTGAGGGCTGGTGCCCTGTGACTGTGTCTGAGGGTTGGTGCCCTGTGACTGTGTGTCTGAGGGTTGGTGCCCTGTGACTGTGGTATGAGGGATGGTGCCCTGTGACTGTGGTCTGAGGGTTGGTGCCCTGTGACTGTGGTCTGAGGGTTGGTGCCCTGTGACTGTGGTCTGAGGGTTGCTGCCCTGTGACTGTGGTCTGAGGGTTGGTGCACTGTGACTGTGTGTCTGAGGGCTGGTGCCCTGTGACTGTGGTCTGAGGGCTGGTGCCCTGTGACTGTGTGTCTGAGGGTTGGTGCCCTGTGACTGTGGTCTGAGGGTTGGTGCACTGTGCCTGTGGTCTGAGGGCTGGTGCCCTGTGACTGTGGTCTGAGGGTTGGTGCCCTGTGACTGTGGTCTGAGGGCAGGTGCCCTGTGACTGTCTGAGGGCTGGTGCCCTGTGACTGTGGTCTGAGGGTTGGTGCCCTGTGACTGTGTGTGTCTGAGGGTTGGTGCCCTGCGACTGTGTCTGAGGGTTGGTGCCCTGTGACTGTGTGTGTCTGAGGGTTGGTGCCCTGTGACTGTGTCTGAGGGTTGGTGCCCTGTGACTGTGTCTGAGGGTTGGTGCCTTGTGACTGTGGTCTGAGGGCTGGTGCCCTGTGACTGTGGTATGAGGGATGGTGCCCTGTGACTGGTCTGAGGGTTGGTGACCTGTGACTGTGGTCTGAGGGTTGGTGCCCTGTGACTGTGTGTCTGAGGGTTGGTGACTGTGTTTCTGAGGGTCGGTGCCCTGTGACTGTGTGTCTCAGGGTTGGAGCCCTGTGACTGTGGTCTGAGGGTTGGTGCCCTGTGACTGTGGTCTGAGGGTTGGTGCCCTGTGACTGTGTGTCTGAGGGCTGGTGCCCTGTGACTGTGGTCTGAGGACTGGTGCCCTGTGACTGTGGTCTGAGGGTTGGTGCACTGTGACTGTGGTCTGAGGGCTGGTGCCCTGTGACTGTGGTCTGGGGGCTGGTGCCCTGTGACTGTGGTCTGAGGGTTGGTGCACTGTGACTGTGGTCTGAGGGCTGGTGCCCTGTGACTATGGTCTGAGGATTGGTGCCCTGTGACTGTGGTCTGAGGGCTGGTGCCCTGTGACTATGGTCTGAGGATTGGTGCCCTGTGACTGTGGTCTGAGGACTGGTGCCCTGTGACTGTGTGTCTGAGGGTTGGTGACTATGTGTCTGAGGGTTGGTGCCCTGTGACTGTGTGTCTGAGGGTTGGTGCCCTGTGACCGTGGTCTGAGGGTTGGTGCCCTGTGACTGTGTGTCTGAGGGTTGGTGCCCTGCGACTGTGGTCTGAGGACTGGTGCCCTGTGACTGTGGTCTGAGGGTTGGTGCCCTGTGACTGTGGTCTGAGGGTTGGTGCCCTGTGACTGTGTGTCTGAGGGTTGGTGACTGTGTGTCTGAGGGTTGGTGCCCTGTGACTGTGTGTCTGAGGGTTGGTGCCCTGTGACTGTGGTCTGAGGGTTGGTGCCCAGTGACTGTGGTCTGAGGGTTGGTGCCCTGTGACTGTGTGTCTGAGGGCTGGTGCCCTGTGACTGTGGTCTGAGGACTGGTGCCCTGTGACTGTGGTCTGAGGGTTGGTGCACTGTGACTGTGGTCTGAGGGCTGGTGCCCTGTGACTGTGGTCTGGGGGCTGGTGCCCTGTGACTGTGGTCTGAGGGTTGGTGCACTGTGACTGTGGTCTGAGGGCTGGTGCCCTGTGATTATGGTCTGAGGATTGGTGCCCTGTGACTGTGGTCTGAGGGCTGGTGCCCTGTGACTATGGTCTGAGGATTGGTGCCCTGTGACTGTGGTCTGAGGATTGGTGCCCTGTGACTGTGTGTCTGAGGGTTGGTGACTATGTGTCTGAGGGTTGGTGCCCTGTGACTGTGTGTCTGAGGGTTGGTGCCCTGTGACCGTGGTCTGAGGATTGGTGCCCTGTGACTGTGTGTCTGAGGGTTGGTGCCCTGTGACTGTGGTCTGAGGACTGGTGCCCTGTGACTGTGGTCTGAGGGCTGGTGCCCTGTGACTGTGGTCTGAGGGTTGGTGCTTTGTGACTGTGTGTCTGAGGGCTGGTGCCCTGTGACTGTGGTCTGAGGACTGGTTCCCTGTGACTGTGTGTCTGAGGGCTGGTGCCCTGTGACTGTGTGTCTGAGGGTTGGTGCCCTGTGACTGTGGTCTGAGGACTGGTGCCCTGTGACTGTGGTCTGAGGGCTGGTGCCCTGTGACTGTGTTCTGAGGGCTGGTGCCCTGTGACTGTGGTCTGAGGGTTGGTGCACTGCGACTGTGGTCTGAGGGTTGGTGCCCTGTGACTGTGGTCTGAGGGTTGGTGCACTGTGACTGTGTGTCTGAGGGTTGGTGCCCTGTGACTGTGGTCTAAGGGCTGGTGCCCTGTGACTGTGTGTCTGAGGGCTGGTGCCCTGTGACTGTGTCTGAGGACTGGTGCCCTGTGACTGTGTGTCTTAGGGTTGGTGCACTGTGACTGTGGTCTGAGGGTTGGTGCACTGTGACTGTGGTCTGAGGGCTGGTGCCCTGTGACTGTGTGTCTGAGGGTTGGTGCCCTGTGACTGTGGTCTGAGGACTGGTGCCCTGTGACTGTGGTCTGAGGGATGGTGCCCTGTGACTGTGGTCTGAGGGTTGGTGCCCTGTGAACGTGGTCTGAGGGCTGGTGCCCTGTGACTGTGGTCTGAGGGCTGGTGCCCTGTAACTGTGGTCTGAGGGCTGGAGCCCTGTGACTGTGTGTCTGAGGGCTGGTGCCCTGTGACTGTGTGTCTGAGAACTGGTGCCCTGTGACTGTGTGTCTGAGGGTTGGTGCCCTGTGACTGTGTGTCTGAGGGCTGGTGCCCTGTGACTGTGGTCTGGGGGCTGGTGCCCTGTGACTGTGGTCTGAGGGTTGGTGCCCTGTGACTGTGGTCTTAGGGCTGGCGCCCTGTGACTGTGGCCTGAGGGCTGGTGCCCTGTGACTGTGTCTGAGGGTTGGTGCCCTGTGACTGTGTGTCTGAGGGTTGGTGCCCTGTGACTGTGGTATGAGGGATGGTGCCCTGTGACTGTGGTCTGAGGGTTGGTGCCCTGTGACTGTGGTCTGAGGGTTGGTGCCCTGTGACTGTGGTCTGAGGGTTGCTGCCCTGTGACTGTGGTCTGAGGGCTGGTGCACTGTGACTGTGTGTCTGAGGGCTGGTGCCCTGTGACTGTGGTCTGAGGGCTGGTGCCCTGTGACTGTGTGTCTGAGGGTTGGTGCCCTGTGACTGTGGTCTGAGGGTTGGTGCACTGTGCCTGTGGTCTGAGGGCTGGTGCCCTGTGACTGTGGTCTGAGGGTTGGTGCCCTGTGACTGTGGTTTGAGGGCAGGTGCCCTGTGACTGTCTGAGGGCTGGTGCCCTGTGACTGTGGTCTGAGGGTTGGTGCCCTGTGACTGTGTGTGTCTGAGGGTTGGTGCCCTGCGACTGTGTCTGAGGGTTGGTGCCCTGTGACTGTGTGTGTCTGAGGGTTGGTGCCCTGTGACTGTGTCTGAGGGTTGGTGCCCTGTGACTGTGTCTGAGGGTTGGTGCCCTGTGACTGTGGTCTGAGGGCTGGTGCCCTGTGACTGTGGTATGAGGGATGGTGCCCTGTGACTGGTCTGAGGGTTGGTGACCTGTGACTGTGGTCTGAGGGTTGGTGCCCTGTGACTGTGTGTCTGAGGGTTGGTGACTGTGTTTCTGAGGGTTGGTGCCCTGTGACTGTGTGTCTGAGGGTTGGTGCCCTGTGACTGTGGTCTGAGGGTTGGTGCCCTGTGACTGTGGTCTGAGGGTTGGTGCCCTGTGACTGTGTGTCTGAGGGCTGGTGCCCTGTGACTGTGGTCTGAGGACTGGTGCCCTGTGACTGTGGCCTGAGGGTTGGTGCACTGTGACTGTGGTCTGAGGGCTGGTGCCCTGTGACTGTGGTCTGGGGGCTGGTGCCCTGTGACTGTGGTCTGAGGGTTGGTGCACTGTGACTGTGGTCTGAGGGCTGGTGCCCTGTGACTATGGTCTGAGGATTGGTGCCCTGTGGCTGTGGTCTGAGGGCTGGTGCCCTGTGACTATGGTCTGAGGATTGGTGCCCTGTGACTGTGGTCTGAGGATTGGTGCCCTGTGACTGTGTGTCTGAGGGTTGGTGACTATGTGTCTGAGGGTTGGTGCCCTGTGACTGTGTGTCTGAGGGTTGGTGCCCTGTGACCGTGGTCTGAGGGTTGGTGCCCTGTGACTGTGTGTCTGAGGGTTGGTGCCCTGTGACTGTGGTCTGAGGACTGGTGCCCTGTGACTGTGGTCTGAGGGTTGGTGCCCTGTGACTGTGGTCTGAGGGTTGGTGCCCTGTGACTGTGTGTCTGAGGGTTGGTGACTGTGTGTCTGAGGGTTGGTGCCCTGTGACTGTGTGTCTGAGGGTTGGTGCCCTGTGACTGTGGTCTGAGGGTTGGTGCCCAGTGACTGTGGTCTGAGGGTTGGTGCCCTGTGACTGTGTGTCTGAGGGCTGGTGCCCTGTGACTGTGGTCTGAGGACTGGTGCCCTGTGACTGTGGTCTGAGGGTTGGTGCACTGTGACTGTGGTCTGAGGGCTGGTGCCCTGTGACTGTGGTCTGGGGGCTGGTGCCCTGTGACTGTGGTCTGAGGGTTGGTGCACTGTGACTGTGGTCTGAGGGCTGGTGCCCTGTGATTATGGTCTGAGGATTGGTGCCCTGTGACTGTGGTCTGAGGGCTGGTGCCCTGTGACTATGGTCTGAGGATTGGTGCCCTGTGACTGTGGTCTGAGGATTGGTGCCCTGTGACTGTGTGTCTGAGGGTTGGTGACTATGTGTCTGAGGGTTGGTGCCCTGTGACTGTGTGTCTGAGGGTTGGTGCCCTGTGACCGTGGTCTGAGGATTGGTGCCCTGTGACTGTGTGTCTGAGGGTTGGTGCCCTGTGACTGTGGTCTGAGGACTGGTGCCCTGTGACTGTGGTCTGAGGGCTGGTGCCCTGTGACTGTGGTCTGAGGGTTGGTGCCCTGTGACTGTGTGTCTGAGGGCTGGTGCCCTGTGACTGTGGTCTGAGGACTGGTTCCCTGTGACTGTGTGTCTGAGGGCTGGTGCCCTGTGACTGTGTGTCTGAGGGTTGGTGCCCTGTGACTGTGGTCTGAGGACTGGTGCCCTGTGACTGTGGTCTGAGGGCTGGTGCCCTGTGACTGTGTTCTGAGGGCTGGTGCCCTGTGACTGTGGTCTGAGGGTTGGTGCACTGTGACTGTGGTCTGAGGGTTGGTGCCCTGTGACTGTGGTCTGAGGGTTGGTGCACTGTGACTGTGTGTCTGAGGGTTGGTGCCCTGTGACTGTGGTCTAAGGGCTGGTGCCCTGTGACTGTGTGTCTGAGGGCTGGTGCCCTGTGACTGTGTCTGAGGACTGGTGCCCTGTGACTGTGTGTCTTAGGGTTGGTGCACTGTGACTGTGGTCTGAGGGTTGGTGCACTGTGACTGTGGTCTGAGGGCTGGTGCCCTGTGACTGTGTGTCTGAGGGTTGGTGCCCTGTGACTGTGGTCTGAGGACTGGTGCCCTGTGACTGTGGTCTGAGGGATGGTGCCCTGTGACTGTGGTCTGAGGGTTGGTGCCCTGTGAACGTGGTCTGAGGGCTGGTGCCCTGTGACTGTGGTCTGAGGGCTGGTGCCCTGTAACTGTGGTCTGAGGGCTGGAGCCCTGTGACTGTGTGTCTGAGGGCTGGTGCCCTGTGACTGTGTGTCTGAGGACTGGTGCCCTGTGACTGTGTGTCTGAGGGTTGGTGCCCTGTGACTGTGTGTCTTGGGGGATGGTGCCCTGTGACTGTGGTCTGAGGGCTGGTGCCCTGTGACTGTGTGTCTGAGGGCTGGTGCCCTGTGACTGTGGTCTGAGGGCTGGTGCCCTGTGACTGTGTGTCTGAGGACTGGTGCCCTGTGACTGTGTGTCTGAGGGTTGGTGCCCTGTGACTGTGTGTCTGAGGGTTGGTGCCCTGTGACTGTGGTCTGGGGGCTGGTGCCCTGTGACTGTGGTCTGAGGGTTGGTGCCCGGTGACTGTGGTCTGGGGGCTGGTGCCCTGTGACTGTGTGTCTGAGGGTTGGTGCCCTGTGACTGTGGTCTGGGGGCTGTTGCCCTGTGACTGTGTGTCTGAGGGTTGGTGCCCTGTGACTGTGGTCTGTGGGTTGGTGCCCTGTGACTGTGGTCCGAGGGTTGGTGCCCTGTGACTGTGGTCTGGGGGCTGGTGCCCTGTGACTGTGTGTCTGAGGGTTGGTGCCCTGTGACTGTGGTCTGGGGGCTGGTGCCCTGTGACTGTGTGTCTGAGGGTTGGTGCCCTGTGACTGTGGTCTGTGGGTTGGTGCCCTGTGACTGGGGTCTGAGGGCTGGTGCCCTGTGACTGTGGTCTGGGGGCTGGTGCCCTGTGACTGTGTGTCTGAGGACTGGTGCCCTGTGACTGTGTGTCTGAGGGTTGGTGCACTGTGACTGTGGTCTGAGGGTTGGTGCACTGTGACTGTGGTCTGAGGGCTGGTGCCCTGTGACTGTGGTCTGAGGGCTGGTACCCTGTGACTGTGGTCTGAGAGTGGTGCCCTGTGACTGTGGTCTGAGGGTTGGTGCCCTGTGACTGTGGTCTGAGGGCTGGTGCCCTGTGACTGTGGTCTGAGGGCTGGTGCCCTGTGACTGTGGTCTGAGGGCTGGTGCCCTGTGACTGTGTGTCTGAGGGCTGGTGCCCTGTGACTGTGTGTCTGAGGACTGGTGCCCTGTGACTGTGTGTCTGAGGGTTGGTGCCCTGTGACTGTGTGTCTGAGGGCTGGTGCCCTGTGACTGTGGTCTGGGGGCTGGTGCCCTGTGACTGTGGTCTGAGGGTTGGTGCCCTGTGACTGTGGTCTTAGGACTGGCGCCCTGTGACTGTGGCCTGAGGGCTGGTGCCCTGTGACTGTGTCTGAGGGTTGGTGCCCTGTGACTGTGTGTCTGAGGGTTGGTGCCCTGTGACTGTGGTATGAGGGATGGTGCCCTGTGACTGTGGTCTGAGGGTTGGTGCCCTGTGACTGTGGTCTGAGGGTTGGTGCCCTTTAACTGTGGTCTGAGGGTTGCTGCCCTGTGACTGTGGTCTGAGGGCTGGTGCACTGTGACTGTGTGTCTGAGGGCTGGTGCCCTGTGACTGTGGTCTGAGGGCTGGTGCCCTGTGACTGTGTGTCTGAGGGTTGGTGCCCTGTGACTGTGGTCTGAGGGTTGGTGCCCTGTGACTGTGGTCTGAGGGTTGCTGCCCTATGACTGTGGTCTGAGGGTTGGTGCCCTGTGACTGTGGTCTGAGGGCTGGTGCCTTGTGACTGTGGTCTGAGGGCTGGTGCCCTGTGACTGTGGTCTGAGGGCTGGTGCCCTGTGACTGTGGGTGTTGTAATCCACAAGTTAGTGGGGATCATTAGCTAGAGGATCATTACTACAACACTTAACGAATGATGATTGGAAGTACATGTTAAGTAGACAGACTATGGATCACATATCTAAGAAAGGTCAATGGATTAAGACCGCAGCTACTTAGCCAAATTAATAATTCCTGGAAAGAGGAATTATTCTTCTTCAGGCTTCTAGGAACAAGATTACCGCTTCTAGGGATAAGGTTAATCGGATTATACCTTCCTTGAGAGGCGGGGTGAAATGGTTGAGGTAGATGGCTGATTGGAGCCAGTCTGATTGTGGGAGTTGAACGGAGAAGTCCTCTGGATCTCCGTTGTGGCAGCAGCGAAGTGTAGCAGACAGCTATGCGAGAACCTGATGTGATCTTAGTGACCATGTTAAGTCTGCAGTATGTGAGTATTGAATGTAAGACTAACCGGGTGTGGAGCGTTGTAGTAATCATTCCGTATTAGGGACTTAGGCGGAAGTTACGAGTGTGGGTGGTGATCGCAGAGGTCAAGTGGTCTATGGGTATTGGAAGTGTATGGACCTAGTAGAGTATGTTAATATGTTATTACATGTCAGAGTCTATTCTTTGTAATTAAATGACAAAACCCGACGGCCTTTAAATATCTTCCATATGTTCACTCATTGTGTTCCAGTACAAACCTAGTGGTACGCCGCAAGGGTCTGGTTTGTGTAGGAGTACACGGTGGTAGTAACGTTTGCTGAGGCAAGGTGTTATGTGTTGTGTAATCGCTGTGTTCGGAATGAACCGGGGTTCAGCATCACGACATGGTGTGAGGGCTGGTGCCCTGTGACTGTGTGTCTGAGGGTTGGTGCCCTGTGACTGTGGTCTGAGGGCTGGTACCCTGTGACTGTGGTTTGAGGGCTGGTGCCCTGTGACTGTGGTCGGAGGGCTGGTGCCCTGTGACTATGGTCTGAGGTCTGGTGCCCTGTGACTGTGGTCTGAGGGCTGGTGCCCTGTGACTGTGGTCTGAAGATTGGTGACTGTGGTCTGAGGGCTGGTGCACTGTGACTGTGGTCTGAGGGTTGGTGCCCTGTGACTGTGGTCTTAGGGCTGGCGCCCTGTGACTGTGGTCTGAGGGCTGGTGCCCTGTGACTGTGTCTGAGGGTTGGTGCCCTGTGACTGTGTGTCTGAGGGTTGGTGCCCTGTGACTGTGGTATGAGGGATGGTGCCCTGTGACTGTGGTCTGAGGGTTGGTGCCCTGTGACTGTGGTCTGAGGGTTGGTGCCCTGTGACTGTGGTCTGAGGGTTGCTGCCCTGTGACTGTGGTCTGAGGGCTGGTGCCCTGTGACTGTGTGTCTGAGGGCTGGTGCCCTGTGATTGTGGTCTGAGGGCTGGTACCCTGTGACTGTGTGTCTGAGGGTTGGTGCCCTGTGACTGTGGTCTGAGGGTTGGTGCACTGTGCCTGTGGTCTGAGGGCTGGTGCCCTGTGACTGTGGTCTGAGGGTTGGTGCCCTGTGACTGTGGTCTGAGGGCAGGTGCCCTGTGACTGTCTGAGGGCTGGTGCCCTGTGACTGTGGTCTGAGGGTTGGTGCCCTGTGACTGTGTGTGTCTGAGGGTTTGTGCCCTGTGACTGTGTGTCTGAGGGTTGGTGCCCTGTGACTGTGTCTGAGGGTTGGTGCCCTGTGACTGTGTCTGAGGGTTGGTGCCCTGTGACTGTGGTCTGAGGGCTGGTGCCCTGTGACTGTGGTATGAGGGATGGTGCCCTGTGACTGTGGTTCTGAGGGTTGGTGCCCTGTGACTGTGGTCTGAGGGTTGGTGCCCTGTGACTGTGTGTCTGAGGGTTGGTGACTGTGTGTCTGAGGGTTGGTGCCCTGTGACTGTGTGTCTGAGGGTTGGTGCCCTGTGACTGTGGTCTGAGGGTTGGTGCCCTGTGACTGTGGTCTGAGGGTTGGTGCCCTGTGACTGAGTGTCTGAGGGCTGGTGCCCTGTGACTGTGGTCTGAGGACTGGTGCCCTGTGACTGTGGTCTGAGGGTTGGTGCACTGTGACTGTGGTCTGAGGGCTGGTGCCCTGTGACTGTGGTCTGGGGGCTGGTGCCCTGTGACTGTGGTCTGAGGGTTGGTGCACTGTGACTGTGGTCTGAGGGCTGGTGCCCTGTGACTATGGTCTGAGGATTGGTGCCCTGTGACTGTGGTCTGAGGGCTGGTGCCCTGTGACTATGGTCTGAGGATTGGTGCCCTGTGACTGTGGTCTGAGGATTGGTGCCCTGTGACTGTGTGTCTGAGGGTTGGTGACTGTGTGTCTGAGGGTTGGTGCCCTGTGACTGTGTGTCTGAGGGTTGGTGCCCAGTGACTGTGTGTCTGAGGGTTGGTGCCCTGTGACCGTGGTCTGAGGGTTGGTGCCCTGTGACTGTGTGTCTGAGGGTTGGTGCCCTGTGACTGTGGTCTGAGGGCTGGTGCCCTGTGACTGTGGTCTGAAGATTGGTGACTGTGGTCTGAGGGCTGGTGCCCTGTGACTGTGGTCTGAGGGTTGGTGCCCTGTGACTGTGGTCTTAGGGCTGGCGCCCTGTGACTGTGGTCTGAGGGCTGGTGCCCTGTGACTGTGTCTGAGGGTTGGTGCCCTGTGACTTTGTGTCTGAGGGTTGGTGCCCTGTGACTGTGGTATGAGGGATGGTGCCCTGTGACTGTGGTCTGAGGGTTGGTGCCCTGTGACTGTGGTCTGAGGGTTGGTGCCCTGTGACTGTGGTCTGAGGGTTGCTGCCCTGTGACTGTGGTCTGAGGGCTGGTGCCCTGTGACTGTGTGTCTGAGGGCTGGTGCCCTGTGACTGTGGTCTGAGGGCTGGTACCCTGTGACTGTGTGTCTGAGGGTTGGTGCCCTGTGACTGTGGTCTGAGGGTTGGTGCACTGTGCCTGTGGTCTGAGGGCTGGTGCCCTGTGACTGTGGTCTGAGGGTTGGTGCCCTGTGACTGTGGTCTGAGGGCAGGTGCCCTGTGACTGTCTGAGGGCTGGTGCCCTGTGACTGTGGTCTGAGGGTTGGTGCCCTGTGACTGTGTGTGTCTGAGGGTTGGTGCCCTGTGACTGTGTGTCTGAGGGTTGGTGCCCTGTGACTGTGTGTCTGAGGGTTGGTGCCCTGTGACTGTGTCTGAGGGTTGGTGCCCTGTGACTGTGGTCTGAGGGCTGGTGCCCTGTGACTGTGGTATGAGGGATGGTGCCCTGTGACTGTGGTCTGAGGGTTGGTGCCCTGTGACTGTGGTCTGAGGGTTGGTGCCCTGTGACTGTGTGTCTGAGGGTTGGTGACTGTGTGTCTGAGGGTTGGTGCCCTGTGACTGTGTGTCTGAGGGTTGGTGCCCTGTGACTGTGGTCTGAGGGTTGGTGCCCTGTGACTGTGGTCTGAGGGTTGGTGCCCTGTGACTGAGTGTCTGAGGGCTGGTGCCCTGTGACTGTGGTCTGAGGACTGGTGCCCTGTGACTGTGGTCTGAGGGTTGGTTCACTGTGACTGTGGTCTGAGGGCTGGTGCCCTGTGACTGTGGTCTGGGGGCTGGTGCCCTGTGACTGTGGTCTGAGGGTTGGTGCACTGTGACTGTGGTCTGAGGGTTGGTGACTGTGTGTCTGAGGGTTGGTGCCCTGTGACTGTGTGTCTGAGGGTTGGTGCCCTGTGACTGTGTGTCTGAGGGTTGGTGCCCTGTGACCGTGGTCTGAGGGTTGGTGCCCTGTGACTGTGTGTCTGAGGGTTGGTGCCCTGTGACTGTGGTCTGAGGACTGGTGCCCTGTGACTGTGGTCTGAGGGCTGGTGCCCTGTGACTGTGGTCTGAGGGTTGGTGCCCTGTGACTGTGTGTCTGAGGGCTGGTGCCCTGTGACTGTGGTCTGAGGACTGGTGCCCTGTGACTGTGTGTCTGAGGGCTGGTGCCCTGTGACTGTGTGTCTGAGGGTTGGTGCCCTGTGACTGTGGTCTGAGGACTGGTGCCCTGTGACTGTGGTCTGAGGGCTGGTGCCCTGTGACTGTGGTCTGAGGACTGGTGCCCTGTGACTGTGTGTCTGAGGGCTGGTGCCCTGTGACTGTGGTCTGAGGACTGGTGCCCTGTGACTGTGGTCTGAGGGCTGGTGCCCTGTGACTGTGGTCTGAGGACTGGTGCCCTGTGACTGTGTGTCTGAGGGCTGGTGCCCTGTGTCTGTGTGTCTGAGGGTTGGTGCCCTGTGACTGTGGTCTGAGGACTGGTGCCCTGTGACTGTGGTCTGAGGGCTGGTGCCCTGTGACTGTGGTCTGAGAGCTGGTGCCCTGTGACTGTGGTCTGAGGGTTGGTGCACTGTGACTGTGGTCTGAGGGTTGGTGCACTGTGACTGTGGTCTGAGGGTTGGTGCACTGTGACTGTGGTCTAAGGGCTGGTGCCCTGTGACTGTGTGTCTGAGGACTGGTGCCCTGTGACTGTGTGTCTGAGGGTTGGTGCACTGTGACTGTGGTCTGAGGGTTGGTGCACTGTGACTGTGGTCTGAGGGCTGGTGCCCTGTGACTGTGGTCTGAGGGCTGGTACCCTGTGACTGTGGTCTGAGAGTGGTGCCCTGTGACTGTGGTCTGAGGGTTGGTGCCCTGTGACTGTGGTCTGAGGGCTGGTGCCCTGTGACTGTGGTCTGAGGGCTGGTGCCCTGTGACTGTGGTCTGAGGGCTGGTGCCCTGTGACTGTGTGTCTGAGGGCTGGTGCCCTGTGACTGTGTGTCTGAGGACTGGTGCCCTGTGACTGTGTGTCTGAGGGTTGGTGCCCTGTGACTGTGTGTCTGAGGGCTGGTGCCCTGTGACTGTGGTCTGGGGGCTGGTGCCCTGTGACTGTGGTCTGAGGGTTGGTGCCCTGTGACTGTGGTCTTAGGGCTGGCGCCCTGTGACTGTGGCCTGAGGGCTGGTGCCCTGTGACTGTGTCTGAGGGTTGGTGCCCTGTGACTGTGTGTCTGAGGGTTGGTGCCCTGTGACTGTGGTATGAGGGATGGTGCCCTGTGACTGTGGTCTGAGGGTTGGTGCCCTGTGACTGTGGTCTGAGGGTTGGTGCCCTGTGACTGTGGTCTGAGGGTTGCTGCCCTGTGACTGTGGTCTGAGGGCTGGTGCACTGTGACTGTGTGTCTGAGGGCTGGTGCCCTGTGACTGTGGTCTGAGGGCTGGTGCCCTGTGACTGTGTGTCTCAGGGTTGGTGCCCTGTGACTGTGGTCTGAGGGTTGGTGCACTGTGCCTGTGGTCTGAGGGCTGGTGCCCTGTGACTGTGGTCTGAGGGTTGGTGCCCTGTGACTGTGGTCTGAGGGCAGGTGCCCTGTGACTGTCTGAGGGCTGGTGCCCTGTGACTGTGGTCTGAGGGTTGGTGCCCTGTGACTGTGTGTGTCTGAGGGTTGGTGCCCTGCGACTGTTTCTGAGGGTTGGTGCCCTGTGATTGTGTGTGTCTGAGGGTTGGTGCCCTGTGACTGTGTCTGAGGGTTGGTGCCCTGTGACTGTGTCTGAGGGTTGGTGCCCTGTGACTGTGGTCTGAGGGCTGGTGCCCTGTGACTGTGGTATGAGGGATGGTGCCCTGTGACTGGTCTGAGGGTTGGTGCCCTGTGACTGTGGTCTGAGGGTTGGTGCCCTGTGACTGTGTGTCTGAGGGTTGGTGACTGTGTTTCTGAGGGTTGGTGCCCTGTGACTGTGTGTCTGAGGGTTGGTGCCCTGTGACTGTGGTCTGAGGGTTGGTGCCCTGTGACTGTGGTCTGAGGGTTGGTGCCCTGTGACTGTGGTCTGAGGGTTGGTGCACTGTGACTGTGGTCTGAGGGCTGGTGCCCTGTGACTGTGGTCTGGGGGCTGGTGCCCTGTGACTGTGGTCTGAGGGTTGGTGCACTGTGACTGTGGTCTGAGGGCTGGTGCCCTGTGACTATGGTCTGAGGATTGGTGCCCTGTGACTGTGATCTGAGGGCTGGTGCCCTGTGACTATGGTCTGAGGATTGGTGCCCTGTGACTGTGGTCTGAGGATTGGTGCCCTGTGACTGTGTGTCTGAGGGTTGGTGACTATGTGTCTGAGGGTTGGTGCCCTGTGACTGTGTGTCTGAGGGTTGGTGCCCTGTGACCGTGGTCTAAGGGGTTGGTGCCCTGTGACTGTGTGTCTGAGGGTTGGTGCCCTGTGACTGTGGTCTGAGGACTGGTGCCCTGTGAACGTGGTCTGAGGGATGGTGCCCTGTGACTGTGGTCTGAGGGTTGGTGCCCTGTGAACGTGGTCTGAGGGCTGGTGCCCTGTGACTGTGGTCTGAGGGCTGGTGCCCTGTAACTGTGGTCTGAGGGCTGGAGCCCTGTGACTGTGTGTCTGAGGGCTGGTGCCCTGTGACTGTGTGTCTGAGGACTGGTGCCCTGTGACTGTGTGTCTGAGGGTTGGTGCCCTGTGACTGTGTGTCTTGGGGGATGGTGCCCTGTGACTGTGGTCTGAGGGCTGGTGCCCTGTGACTGTGTGTCTGAGGGCTGGTGCCCTGTGACTGTGGTCTGAGGGCTGGTGCCCTGTGACTGTGTGTCTGAGGACTGGTGCCCTGTGACTGTGTGTCTGAGGGTTGGTGCCCTGTGACTGTGTGTCTGAGGGTTGGTGCCCTGTGACTGTGGTCTGGGGGCTGGTGCCCTGTGACTGTGGTCTGAGGGTTGGTGCCCTGTGACTGTGGTCTGGGGGCTGGTGCCCTGTGACTGTGTGTCTGAGGGTTGGTGCCCTGTGACTGTGGTCTGGGGGCTGTTGCCCTGTGACTGTGTGTCTGAGGGTTGGTGCCCTGTGACTGTGGTCTGTGGGTTGGTGCCCTGTGACTGTGGTCCGAGGGTTGGTGCCCTGTGACTGTGGTCTGGGGGCTGGTGCCCTGTGACTGTGTGTCTGAGGGTTGGTGCCCTGTGACTGTGGTCTGGGGGCTGGTGCCCTGTGACTGTGTGTCTGAGGGTTGGTGCCCTGTGACTGTGGTCTGTGGGTTGGTGCCCTGTGACTGGGGTCTGAGGGCTGGTGCCCTGTGACTGTGGTCTGGGGGCTGGTGCCCTGTGACTGTGTGTCTGAGGACTGGTGCCCTGTGACTGTGTGTCTGAGGGTTGGTGCACTGTGACTGTGGTCTGAGGGTTGGTGCACTGTGACTGTGGTCTGAGGGCTGGTGCCCTGTGACTGTGGTCTGAGGGCTGGTACCCTGTGACTGTGGTCTGAGAGTGGTGCCCTGTGACTGTGGTCTGAGGGTTGGTGCCCTGTGACTGTGGTCTGAGGGCTGGTGCCCTGTGACTGTGGTCTGAGGGCTGGTGCCCTGTGACTGTGGTCTGAGGGCTGGTGCCCTGTGACTGTGTGTCTGAGGGCTGGTGCCCTGTGACTGTGTGTCTGAGGACTGGTGCCCTGTGACTGTGTGTCTGAGGGTTGGTGCCCTGTGACTGTGTATTTGAGGGCTGGTGCCCTGTGACTGTGGTCTGGGGGCTGGTGCCCTGTGACTGTGGTCTGAGGGTTGGTGCCCTGTGACTGTGGTCTTAGGGCTGGCGCCCTGTGACTGTGGCCTGAGGGCTGGTGCCCTGTGACTGTGTCTGAGGGTTGGTGCCCTGTGACTGTGTGTCTGAGGGTTGGTGCCCTGTGACTGTGGTATGAGGGATGGTGCCCTGTGACTGTGGTCTGAGGGTTGGTGCCCTGTGACTGTGGTCTGAGGGTTGGTGCCCTGTGACTGTGGTCTGAGGGTTGCTGCCCTGTGACTGTGGTCTGAGGGCTGGTGCACTGTGACTGTGTGTCTGAGGGCTGGTGCCCTGTGACTGTGGTCTGAGGGCTGGTGCCCTGTGACTGTGTGTCTGAGGGTTGGTGCCCTGTGACTGTGGTCTGAGGGTTGGTGCACTGTGCCTGTGGTCTGAGGGCTGGTGCCCTGTGACTGTGGTCTGAGGGTTGGTGCCCTGTGACTGTGGTCTGAGGGCAGGTGCCCGGTGACTGTCTGAGGGCTGGTGCCCTGTGACTGTGGTCTGAGGGTTGGTGCCCTGTGACTGTGTGTGTCTGAGGGTTGGTGCCCTGTGACTGTGTGTGTCTGAGGGTTGGTGCCCTGTGACTGTGTCTGAGGGTTGGTGCCCTGTGACTGTGTCTGAGGGTTGGTGCCCTGTGACTGTGTCTGAGGGTTGGTGCCCTGTGACTGTGTCTGAGGGTTGGTGCCCTGTGACTGTGGTCTGAGGGCTGGTGCCCTGTGACTGTGGTATGATGGATGGTGCCCTGTGACTGGTCTGAGGGTTGGTGCCCTGTGACTGTGGTCTGAGGGTTGGTGCCCTGTGACTGTGTGTCTGAGGGTTGGTGACTGTGTTTCTGAGGGTTGGTGCCCTGTGACTGTGTGTCTGAGGGTTGGTGCCCTGTGACTGTGGTCTGAGGGTTGGTGCCCTGTGACTGTGGTCTGAGGGTTGGTGCCCCTGTGACTGTGTGTCTGAGGGCTGGTGCCCTGTGACTGTGGTCTGAGGACTGGTGCCCTGTGACTGTGGTCTGAGGGTTGGTGCACTGTGACTGTGGTCTGAGGGCTGGTGCCCTGTGACTGTGGTCTGGGGGCTGGTGCCCTGTGACTGTGGTCTGAGGGTTGGTGCACTGTGACTGTGGTCTGAGGGCTGGTGCCCTGTGACTATGGTCTGAGGATTGGTGCCCTGTGACTGTGGTCTGAGGGCTGGTGCCCTGTGACTATGGTCTGAGGATTGGTGCCCTGTGACTGTGGTCTGAGGATTGGTGCCCTGTGACTGTGTGTCTGAGGGTTGGTGACTATGTGTCTGAGGGTTGGTGCCCTGTGACTGTGTGTCTGAGGGTTGGTGCCCTGTGACCGTGGTCTGAGGGTTGGTGCCCTGTGACTGTGTGTCTGAGGGTTGGTGCCCTGTGACTGTGGTCTGAGGACTGGTGCCCTGTGACTGTGGTCTGAGGGTTGGTGCCCTGTGACTGTGGTCTGAGGGTTGGTGCCCTGTGACTGTGTGTCTGAGGGTTGGTGACTGTGTGTCTGAGGGTTGGTGCCCTGTGACTGTGTGTCTGAGGGTTGGTGCCCTGTGACTGTGGCCTGAGGGTTGGTGCCCAGTGACTGTGGTCTGAGGGTTGGTGCCCTGTGACTGTGTGTCTGAGGGCTGGTGCCCTGTGACTGTGGTCTGAGGACTGGTGCCCTGTGACTGTGGTCTGAGGGTTGGTGCACTGTGACTGTGGTCTGAGGGCTGGTGCCCTGTGACTGTGGTCTGGGGGCTGGTGCCCTGTGACTGTGGTCTGAGGGTTGGTGCACTGTGACTGTGGTCTGAGGGCTGGTGCCCTGTGACTATGGTCTGAGGATTGGTGCCCTGTGACTGTAGTCTGAGGGCTGGTGCCCTGTGACTATGGTCTGAGGATTGGTGCCCTGTGACTGTGGTCTGAGGATTGGTGCCCTGTGACTGTGTGTCTGAGGGTTGGTGACTATGTGTCTGAGGGTTGGTGCCCTGTGACTGTGTGTCTGAGGGTTGGTGCCCTGTGACCGTGGTCTGAGGGTTGGTGCCCTGTGACTGTGTGTCTGAGGGTTGGTGCCCTGTGACTGTGGTCTGAGGACTGGTGCCCTGTGACTGTGGTCTGAGGGCTGGTGCCCTGTGACTGTGGTCTGAGGGTTGGTGCCCTGTGACTGTGTGTCTGAGGGCTGGTGCCCTGTGACTGTGGTCTGAGGACTGGTTCCCTGTGACTGTGTGTCTGAGGGCTGGTGCCCTGTGACTGTGTGTCTGAGGGTTGGTGCCCTGTGACTGTGGTCTGAGGACTGGTGCCCTGTGACTGTGGTCTGAGGGCTGGTGCCCTGTGACTGTGTTCTGAGGGCTGGTGCCCTGTGACTGTGGTCTGAGTGTTGGTGCACTGTGACTGTGGTCTGAGGGTTGGTGCCCTGTGACTGTGGTCTGAGGGTTGGTGCACTGTGACTGTGTGTCTGAGGGTTGGTGCCCTGTGACTGTGGTCTAAGGGCTGGTGCCCTGTGACTGTGTGTCTGAGGGCTGGTGCCCTGTGACTGTTTCTGAGGACTGGTGCCCTGTGACTGTGAGTCTGAGGGTTGGTGCACTGTGACTGTGGTCTGAGGGTTGGTGCACTGTGACTGTGGTCTGAGGGCTGGTGCCCTGTGACTGTGTGTCTGAGGGTTGGTGCCCTGTGACTGTGGTCTGAGGACTGGTGCCCTGTGACTGTGGTCTGAGGGTTGGTGCCCTGTGAACGTGGTCTGAGGGCTGGTGCCCTGTGACTGTGGTCTGAGGGCTGGTGCCCTGTAACTGTGGTCTGAGGGCTGGAGCCCTGTGACTGTGTGTCTGAGGGCTGGTGCCCTGTGACTGTGTGTCTGAGGACTGGTGCCCTGTGACTGTGTGTCTGAGGGTTGGTGCCCTGTGACTGTGTGTCTATAGGGATGGTGCCCTGTGACTGTGGTCTGAGGGCTGGTGCCCTGTGACTGTGTGTCTGAGGGCTGGTGCCCTGTGACTGTGGTCTGAGGGCTGGTGCCCTGTGACTGTGTGTCTGAGGACTGGTGCCCTGTGACTGTGTGTCTGAGGGTTGGTGCCCTGTGACTGTGTGTCTGAGGGTTGGTGCCCTGTGACTGTGGTCTGGGGGCTGGTGCCCTGTGACTGTGGTCTGAGGGTTGGTGCCCTGTGACTGTGGTCTGAGGGTTGGTGCCCTGTGACTGTGCTCTGGGGGCTGGTGCCCTGTGACTGTGTGTCTGAGGGTTGGTGCCCTGTGACTGTGGTCTGGGGGCTGTTGCCCTGTGACTGTGTGTCTGAGGGTTGGTGCCCTGTGACTGTGGTCTGTGGGTTGGTGCCCTGTGACTGTGGTCTGAGGGTTGGTGCCCTGTGACTGTGGTCTGGGGGCTGGTGCCCTGTGACTGTGTGTCTGAGGGTTGGTGCCCTGTGACTGTGGTCTGGGGGCTGGTGCCCTGTGACTGTGTGTCTGAGTGTTGGTGCCCTGTGACTGTGGTCTGTGGGTTGGTGCCCTGTGACTGGGGTCTGGGGGCTGGTGCCCTGTGACTGTGGTCTGAGGGTTGGTGCCCTGTGACTGTGGTCTGGGGGCTGGTGCCCTGTGACTGTGTGTCTGAGGGTTGGTGCCCTGTGACTGTGGTCTGAGGGTTGGTGCCCTGTGACTGTGTGTCTGAGGGCTGGTGCCCTGTGACTGTGGTCTGTGGGTTGGTGCCCTGTGACTGTGGTCTGGGGGCTGGTGCCCTGTGACTGTGGCCTGAGGGTTGGTGCCCTGTGACTGTGTCTGAGGGTTGGTGCCCTGTGACTGTGGTCTGTGGGTTGGTGCCCTGTGACTGTGGTCTGGGAGCTGGTGCCCTGTGACTGTGGTCTGAGGGCAGGTGCCCTGTGACTGTGGTCTGAGGGTTGGTGCCGGGTGACTGTGGTCTGAGGGCTGGTGCCCTGTGACTGTGTGTCTGAGGGTTGGTGCCCTGTGACTGTGGTCTGAGGGCTGGTGCTGGGTAACTGTGGTCTGAGGGCTGGTGCCCTGTGACTGTGTGTCTGAGGGTTGGTGCCCTGTGACTGTGGTCTGAGGGTTGGTGCCGGGTGACTGTGGTCTGAGGGCTGGTGCCGTGTGACTGTGTGTCTGAGGGTTGGTGCCCTGTGACTGTGGTCTGAGGGCTGGTGCCCTGTGACTGTGGTCTGAGGGTTGGTGCCCTGTGACTGTGATCTGGGGGCTGGTGCCCTGTGACTGTGGTCTGAGGGTTGGTGCCCTGTGACTGTGTGTCTGAGGGCTGGTGCCCTGTGACTGCGTGTCTGAGGGGCTGGTGCCCTGTGACTGTGGTCTGAGGGGCTGGTGCCCTGTGACTGTGGTCTGAAGGCTGGTGCCCTGTGACTGTGGTCTGAGGGCTGGTGCCCTGTGACTGTGTGTCTGAGGGTTGGTGCCCTTTGATTGTGTGTTTGAGGGCTGGTGCCCTGTGACTGTGGTCTGAGGGTTGGTGCCCTGTGACTGTGGTCTGAGGGCTGGTGCCCTGTGACTTTGTGTCTGAGGGCTGGTGCACTGTGACTGTGGTCTTAGGGCTGGTGCCCTGTGACTGTGTGTCTGAGGGTTGGTGCCCTGTGACTGTGGTCTGAGGGTTGGTGCAATGTGCCTGTGGTCTGAGGGCTGGTGCCCTGTGACTGTGGTCTGAGGGTTGGTGCCCTGTGACTGTGGTCTGAGGGCAGGTGCCCTGTGACTGTCTGAGGGCTGGTGCCCTGTGACTGTGGTCTGAGGGTTGGTGCCCTGTGACTGTGTGTGTCTGAGGGTTGGTGCCCTGTGACTGTGTCTGAGGGTTGGTGCCCTGTGACTGTGTGTGTCTGAGGGTTGGTACCCTGTGACTGTGTCTGAGGGTTGGTGCCCTGTGACTGTGTCTGAGGGTTGGTGCCCTGTGACTGTGGTCTGAGGGCTGGTGCCCTGTGACTGTGGTATGAGGGATGGTGCCCTGTGACTGGTCTGAGGGTTGGTGCCCTGTGACTGTGGTCTGAGGGTTGGTTCCCTGTGACTGTGTGTCTGAGGGTTGGTGACTGTGTTTCTGAGGGTTGGTGCCCTGTGACTGTGTGTCTGAGGGTTGGTGCCCTGTGACTGTGGTCTGAGGGTTGGTGCCCTGTGACTGTGGTCTGAGGGTTGGTGCCCCTGTGACTGTGTGTCTGAGGGCTGGTGCCCTGTGACTGTGGTCTGAGGACTGGTGCCCTGTGACTGTGGTCTGAGGGTTGGTGCACTGTGACTGTGGTCTGAGGGCTGGTGCCCTGTGACTGTGGTCTGGGGGCTGGTGCCCTGTGACTGTGGTCTGAGGATTGGTGCCCTGTGACTGTGGTCTGAGGGCTGGTGCCCTGTGACTATGGTCTGAGGATTGGTGCCCTGTGACTGTGGTCTGAGGATTGGTGCCCTGTGACTGTGTGTCTGAGGGTTGGTGACTATGTGTCTGAGGGTTGGTGCCCTGTGACTGTGTGTCTGAGGGTTGGTGCCCTGTGACCGTGGTCTGAGGGTTGGTGCCCTGTGACTGTGTGTCTGAGGGTTGGTGCCCTGTGACTGTGGTCTGAGGACTGGTGCCCTGTGACTGTGGTCTGAGGGTTGGTGCCCTGTGACTGTGGTCTGAGGGTTGGTGCCCTGTGACTGTGTGTCTGAGGGTTGGTGACTGTGTGTCTGAGGGTTGGTGCCCTGTGACTGTGTGTCTGAGGGTTGGTGCCCTGTGACTGTGGTCTGAGGGTTGGTGCCCAGTGACTGTGGTCTGAGGGTTGGTGCCCTGTGACTGTGTGTCTGAGGGCTGGTGCCCTGTGACTGTGGTCTGAGGACTGGTGCCCTGTGACTGTGGTCTGAGGGTTGGTGCACTGTGACTGTGGTCTGAGGGCTGGTGCCCTGTGACTGTGGTCTGGGGGCTGGTGCCCTGTGACTGTGGTATGAGGGTTGGTGCACTGTGACTGTGGTCTGAGGGCTGGTGCCCTGTGACTATGGTCTGAGGATTGGTGCCCTGTGACTGTAGTCTGAGGGCTGGTGCCCTGTGACTATGGTCTGAGGATTGGTGCCCTGTGACTGTGGTCTGAGGATTGGTGCCCTGTGACTGTGTGTCTGAGGGTTGGTGACTATGTGTCTGAGGGTTGGTGCCCTGTGACTGTGTGTCTGAGGGTTGGTGCCCTGTGACCGTGGTCTGAGGGTTGGTGCCCTGTGACTGTGTGTCTGAGGGTTGGTGCCCTGTGACTGTGGTCTGAGGACTGGTGCCCTGTGACTGTGGTCTGAGGGCTGGTGCCCTGTGACTGTGGTCTGAGGGTTGGTGCCCTGTGACTGTGTGTCTGAGGGCTGGTGCCCTGTGACTGTGGTCTGAGGACTGGTTCCCTGTGACTGTGTGTCTGAGGGCTGGTGCCCTGTGACTGTGTGTCTGAGGGTTGGTGCCCTGTGACTGTGGTCTGAGGACTGGTGCCCTGTGACTGTGGTCTGAGGGCTGGTGCCCTGTGACTGTGTTCTGAGGGCTGGTGCCCTGTGACTGTGGTCTGAGTGTTGGTGCACTGTGACTGTGGTCTGAGGGTTGGTGCCCTGTGACTGTGGTCTGAGGGTTGGTGCACTGTGACTGTGTGTCTGAGGGTTGGTGCCCTGTGACTGTGGTCTAAGGGCTGGTGCCCTGTGACTGTGTGTCTGAGGGCTGGTGCCCTGTGACTGTGTCTGAGGACTGGTGCCCTGTGACTGTGAGTCTGAGGGTTGGTGCACTGTGACTGTGGTCTGAGGGTTGGTGCACTGTGACTGTGGTCTGAGGGCTGGTGCCC
The DNA here is from genome assembly GCF_040958095.1 of Procambarus clarkii. Taxonomy (NCBI): domain Eukaryota; kingdom Metazoa; phylum Arthropoda; class Malacostraca; order Decapoda; family Cambaridae; genus Procambarus; species Procambarus clarkii. Next base: position 5,390,914 of record NC_091152.1, read on the forward strand.
TGTGACTGTGTGTCTGAGGGTTGGTGCCCTGTGACTGTGGTCTGAGGACTGGTGCCCTGTGACTGTGGTCTGAGGGTTGGTGCCCTGTGAACGTGGTCTGAGGGCTGGTGCCCTGTGACTGTGGTCTGAGGGCTGGTGCCCTGTAACTGTGGTCTGAGGGCTGGAGCCCTGTGACTGTGTGTCTGAGGGCTGGTGCCCTGTGACTGTGTGTCTGAGGACTGGTGCCCTGTGACTGTGTGTCTGAGGGTTGGTGCCCTGTGACTGTGTGTCTATGGGGATGGTGCCCTGTGACTGTGGTCTGAGGGCTGGTGCCCTGTGACTGTGTGTCTGAGGGCTGGTGCCCTGTGACTGTGGTCTGAGGGCTGGTGCCCTGTGACTGTGTGTCTGAGGACTGGTGCCCTGTGACTGTGTGTCTGAGGGTTGGTGCCCTGTGACTGTGTGTCTGAGGGTTGGTGCCCTGTGACTGTGGTCTGGGGGCTGGTGCCCTGTGACTGTGGTCTGAGGGTTGGTGCCCTGTGACTGTGGTCTGAGGGTTGGTGCCCTGTGACTGTGGTCTGGGGGCTGGTGCCCTGTGACTGTGTGTCTGAGGGTTGGTGCCCTGTGACTGTGGTCTGGGGGCTGTTGCCCTGTGACTGTGTGTCTGAGGGTTGGTGCCCTGTGACTGTGGTCTGTGGGTTGGTGCCCTGTGACTGTGGTCTGAGGGTTGGTGCCCTGTGACTGTGGTCTGGGGGCTGGTGCCCTGTGACTGTGTGTCTGAGGGTTGGTGCCCTGTGACTGTGGTCTGGGGGCTGGTGCCCTGTGACTGTGTGTCTGAGTGTTGGTGCCCTGTGACTGTGGTCTGTGGGTTGGTGCCCTGTGACTGGGGTCTGGGGGCTGGTGCCCTGTGACTGTGGTCTGAGGGTTGGTGCCCTGTGACTGTGGTCTGGGGGCTGGTGCCCTGTGACTGTGTGTCTGAGGGTTGGTGCCCTGTGACTGTGGTCTGAGGGTTGGTGCCCTGTGACTGTGTGTCTGAGGGCTGGTGCCCTGTGACTGTGGTCTGTGGGTTGGTGCCCTGTGACTGTGGTCTGGGGGCTGGTGCCCTGTGACTGTGGCCTGAGGGTTGGTGCCCTGTGACTGTGTCTGAGGGTTGGTGCCCTGTGACTGTGGTCTGTGGGTTGGTGCCCTGTGACTGTGGTCTGGGAGCTGGTGCCCTGTGACTGTGGTCTGAGGGCAGGTGCCCTGTGACTGTGGTCTGAGGGTTGGTGCCGGGTGACTGTGGTCTGAGGGCTGGTGCCCTGTGACTGTGTGTCTGAGGGTTGGTGCCCTGTGACTGTGGTCTGAGGGCTGGTGCTGGGTAACTGTGGTCTGAGGGCTGGTGCCCTGTGACTGTGTGTCTGAGGGTTGGTGCCCTGTGACTGTGGTCTGAGGGTTGGTGCCGGGTGACTGTGGTCTGAGGGCTGGTGCCCTGTGACTGTGTGTCTGAGGGTTGGTGCCCTGTGACTGTGGTCTGAGGGCTGGTGCCCTGTGACTGTGGTCTGAGGGTTGGTGCCCTGTGACTGTGATCTGGGGGCTGGTGCCCTGTGACTGTGGTCTGAGGGTTGGTGCCCTGTGACTGTATGTCTGAGGGCTGGTGCCCTGTGACTGTGTGTCTGAGGGGCTGGTGCCCTGTGACTGTGGTCTGAGGGGCTGGTGCCCTGTGACTGTGGTCTGAGGACTGATGCCCTGTGACTGTGTGTCTGGGGACTGATGCCCTGTGACTGTGTGTCTGAGGGTTGGTGCCCTGTGACTGTGGTCTGAGGGTTGGTGCCCTGTGACTGTGTCTGAGGGTTGGTGCCGGGTGACTGTGGTCTGAGGGCTGGTGCCCTGTGACTGTGTGTCTGAGGGTTGGTGCCCTGTGACTGTGGTCTGAGGGCTGGTGCACTGTGACTGTGGTCTGAGGACTGATGCCCTGTGACTGTGGTCTGAGGGTTGGTGCCCTGTGACTGTGGTCTGAGGGCTGGTGCACTGTGACTGTGGTCTGAGGACTGATGCCCTGTGACTGTGGTCTGAGGGTTGGTGCCCTGTGACTGTGGTCTGAGGGCTGGTGCACTGTGACTGTGGTCTGAGGACTGATGCCCTGTGACTGTGGTCTGAGGGTTGGTGCCCTGTGACTGTGGTCTGAGGGCTGGTACCCTGTGACTGTGGTCTGAGGGTGGTGCCCTGTGACTGTGGTCTGAGGGCTGGTACCCTGTGACTGTGGTCTGAGGGTTGGTGCCCTGTGACTGTGGTCTGAGGGCTGGTGCCCTGTGACTGTGGTCTGAGGGCTGGTGCCCTGTGACTGTGTGTCTGAGGGTTGGTGCCCTGTGATTGTGTGTTTGAGGGCTGGTGCCCTGTGACTGTGGTCTGAGGGTTGGTGCCCTGTGACTGTGGTCTGAGGGCTGGTGCCCTGTGACTTTGTGTCTGAGGGCTGGTGCACTGTGACTGTGGTCTGAAGGCTGGTACCCTGTGACTGTGGTCTGAGGGCAGGTGCCCCTGTGACTGTGGTCTGAGGGCAGGTGCCCTGTGACTGTGGTCTGAGGGTTGGTGCCTTGTGACTGTGGTCTGAGGGCTGGTGCCCTGTGACTGTGTGTCTGAGGGCTGGTGCACTGTGACTGTGGTCTGAGGGCTGGTACCCTGTGACTGTGGTCTGAGGGCAGGTGCCCTGTGACTGTGGTCTGAGGGCAGGTGCCCTGTGACTGTGGTCTGAGGGCTGGTGCCCTGTGACTGTGTGTCTGAGGGTTGGTGCCCTGTGACTGTGGTCTGAGGGCTGGTGCCGGGTGACTGTGGTCTGAGGGCTGGTGCCCTGTGACTGTGTGTCTGAGGGTTGGTTCCCTGTGACTGTGGTCTGAGGGTTGGTGCCGGGTGACTGTGGTCTGAGGGCTGGTGCCCTGTGACTGTGTGTCTGAGGGTTGGTGCCCTGTGACTGTGGTCTGAGGGCTGGTGCCCTGTGACTGTGGTCTGAGGGTTGGTGCCCTGTGACTGTGATATGGGGGCTGGTGCCCTGTGACTGTGTGTCTGAGGATTGGTGCCCTGTGACTGTGTGTCTGAGGGGCTGGTGCCCTGTGACTGTGTGTCTGAGGACTGGTGCCCTGTGACTGTGTGTCTGAGGGCTGGTGCCCTGTGACTGTGGTCTGAGGGGCTGGTGCCCTGTGACTGTGGTCTGAGGGCTGGTGCCCTGTGACTGTGGTCTGAGGGTTGGTTCCCTGTGACTGTGGTCTGAGGGTTGGTGCCGGGTGACTGTGGTCTGAGGGCTTGTGCCCTGTGACTGTGTGTCTGAGGGCTGGTGCCCTGTGACTGTGGTCTGAGGGGCTGGTGCCCTGTGACTGTGGTCTGAGGGTTGGTGCCCTGTGACTGTGATCTGGGGGCTGGTGCCCTGTGACTGTGTGTCTGAGGATTGGTGCCCTGTGACTGTGTGTCTGAGGGGCTGGTGCCCTGTGACTGTGTGTCTGAGGACTGGTGCCCTGTGACTGTGTGTCTGAGGGCTGGTGCCCTGTGACTGTGGTCTGAGGGGCTGGTGCCCTGTGACTGTGGTCTGAGGGCTGGTGCCCTGTGACTGTGGTCTGAGGACTGGTGCCGGGTGACTGTGGTCTGAGGGCTGGTGCCCTGTGACTGTGGTCTGAGGACTGGTGCCGGGTGACTGTGGTCTGAGAGCTGGTGCCCTGTGACTGTGGTCTGAGGGCTGGTGCCCTGTGACTGTGGTCTGAGGGCTGGTGCCCGGTGACTGTGGTCTGAGGACTGGTGCCGGGTGACTCTGGTCTGAGGACTGGTGCCCTGTGACTGTGGTCTGAGGGCTGGTGCCCTGTGACTGTGTGTGTCTGAGGGTTGGTGCCCTGTGACTGTGGTCTGTGGGCTGGTACCCTGTGACTGTGGTCTGAGGGTGGTGCCCTGTGACTGTGGTCTGAGGGTTGGTGCCCTGTGACTGTGGTCTGAGGGCTGGTGCCCTGTGACTGTGGTCTGAGGGCTGGTGCCCTCTGACTGTGTGTCTGACGGTTGGTGCCCTGTGACTGTGGTCTGAGGGCAGGTGCCCTGTGACTGTGGTCTGAGGGCAGGTGCCCTGTGACTGTGGTCTGAGGCCAGGTGCCCTGTGACTGTGGTCTGAGGGCAGGTGCACTGTGATTGTGGTCTGAGGGTTGGTGCCCTGTGACTGTCTGAGGGCTGGTGCCCTGTGACTGTGGTCTGAGGGTTGGTGCCCTGTGACTGTGATCTGGGGGCTGGTGCCCTGTGACTGTGTGTCTGAGGATTGGTGCCCTGTGACTGTGGTCTGAGGGGCTGGTGCCCGGTGACTGTGGTCTGAGGGCTGGTGCCCGGTGACTGTAGTCTAAGGACTGGTGCCCGGTGACTGTGGTCTGAGGACTGGTGCCCGGTGACTGTGGTCTGAGGGCTGGTGCCGGGTGACTGTGGTCTGAGGGCTGGTGCCCGGTGACTGTGGTCTGAGGACTGGTGCCGGGTGACTGTGGTCTGAGGGCTGGTGCCAGGTGACTGTAGTCTAAGGACTGGTGCCCGGTGACTGTGGTCTGAGGGTTGGTGCCCAGTGACTGTGGTCTGAGGACTGGTGCCCGGTGACTGTAGTCTAAGGACTGGTGCCCTGTGACTGTGGTCTGAGGACTGGTGCCCTGTAACTGTGGTCTGAGAGCTGGTGCCCTGTGACTGTGGTCTGAGGACTGGTGCCCGGTGACTGTGGTCTGAGGACTGGTGCCCTGTGACTGTGGTCTGAGGACTGGTGCCCTGTGACTGTGGTCTGAGGACTGGTGCCGGGTGACTGTGGTCTGAGAGCTGGTGCCCGGTGACTGTGGTCTGAGGGCTGGTGCCGGGTGACTGTGGTCTGAGGACTGGTGCCCTGTGACTATGGTCTGAGGGCTGGTGCCCGGTGACTGTGTGATATCTTGTTTCTTTGCCTTATCAGTCAAACTGTAAAGTACTTTATTATAAATTATTAAATTCACTCCTGCGACATTCAGTTTCCTGTTCTAATTTAAGAATTTTTTTTATAAATCTTTAGCAAATCCTCAGTCATCACTAACCTGCCAAGTAAGTAAGTAATTATCAAAAGAAGGCACCAAACCGGGAAGGCTATGTAGCACCATCAAACGTGCGGAATAATCAGAGGGCGCTAAATATCACCAAGGATGCCAATACGAGAACAAAAACGCATAAGGCGAACGATATCAAAAGTATTCGAGTCACCAAGAATTCTATTGAGGGACAGGTGACCGCGAGGGGCGGTCGGAAAGCAAGACACACGCTCGTCCTGGAAGCCAGGACATTCAAGAAGGACATGCACGACCGTAAGAGGGACAATGCAACTAGGACAATAAGGAGCAGGGCGGTGCTCCATCAAGTGACCATGGGTGAAGCGAGTATGGCCAATACGCAACCTCGCCAGAGCTGTTTCCCATCGCCGGTTACAGTGGTAGGAGGACGGCCACGAGGAAACACAACACTTAAGAGTACATAGTTTGTTACCAGTAACAGACGACCAAGAAGCCTGCCAACGGGTAAGGACAGAGGAATGGATAACCGGGTAAAAGTCGGAATATGGAATACCTTTACGAGAGATGGGACAAGAGCGGACAGCTTCCTTGGCGGCAGCATCCGCACGCTCCTTTAAAGACACACCAATATGGCTGGGAACCCAACAAAACTCAACCAACTTAAATTTACTGTGAACAAGAAACAGCCAATGCTGGATCTCGACAACTACTGGATGAACCGGATTAAAGGACCCGAGAGCCATGAGGGCACTACGAGAGTCAACAACAACTACAAAGGAAGACTGACAACGAGAAAGCAGGAGACGAAGAGCATAGAGAATAGCATAAAGCTCCACTGTAAAGATGCTAGTCTCCGGAGGTAAGCGACACATATAAGTGCGATCAGGAAAAACAACAGAGTAGCCAACACCGTCCGCAAACTTAGACCCATCGGTGAAGACAGAAACTGAGCGGGAGTGAGAAGAAAAGTGCTCAAGGAAAAGGCGTTTTAGAACTGTAGGAGGAGTAAAAGCTTTAGTGATGCGGGTCAAGGATGTACAAAACCGCGGAAGGGGGACTCTCCACGGGGGCAAAGAAGGAACAACACGAGGAGAACCATTAGAAATACGCACAGAAAGAGAATCCTGTAGGTGAGATAACCGAACAGAAGGAGGGAGGTGGTGAAGAGGAACAGGAACCGCAGGAGGGGTAAAAGTTAAAGCACGACAGAGGCGAGAGGAAGGATGTTGTAAGGACCGCGCAAGATAGCGAAGACAGTAGCGATCACGGCGGTCCTGGAGAGACAGGAAGCCAGTGTCAACATACAAGCTAAGGACGGGAGTCGAACAAAAGGCACCAGACCTGAGGTGCAACCCAGTATAGTGCAAAGCATCAAAACGGCAAAGAGTAGAAGGAGAAGCAGACGAGTTAGCAGGGCAACCATAATCGAGCTTAGACAAGACGAGAGAGGAATGTAAAGCAAGGAGAGTGCACTATCTGCCCCCCAGGAAGTATGGGACAATACCCGAAGGAGGGTAAGGGCCTTAGATCACTCAACACGGAGGTAAGAGATATGGGGAGACCAAGACAAACGAGTGTCAAGAAATAACCCCAAAAGCTTTGCGGAATCTTTATACTCAAGGGGATGACCATAAAGTGACAAAGAGGGACGAAGAACAACCCGTTTCCGAGTAAAAGTCATTACACAAGTCTTAGAAGTAGAGATCTGGAAGCCATGATCGGTGGCCCAAGACGACACGGCATCAATTGCAAGTTGAAGCCGGCGCTGAAGGAGAGGCGAATCATCACCCTGACAGCAAAGGGTAAGATCATCGACATAGAGAGCGGAGAAGACACCTGAAGGGAGAGAGGAAAGAAGACCATTGAAGGCAACCAGAAAAAGAGTAGTGCTCAGAACACTACCTAGGGGCACACCTTCGTATTGCTGAAAAATGGCAGAGAGAGCGGTACCAAGTCGCACCCGAAAGGAACGACGAGAGAGAAAGCTGCGGAGAAAGAGAGGGAGATGACCACGAAGGCCAAAAGAATAAAGTTGAGATAGAATATGATATCGCCAAGTGGTGTCGTAAGCCTTTTCCAGGTCAAAAAGGACGGCAACAACGGAGGTCTTCGCAGCAAAAGCAGTACGAATATAGACCTCCAAGTTCATCAGGACATCTGTTGTGCTGCGGCACTTGCGGAAACCAAATTGAGAAGGGGAGAGGAGGTGATGGTGTTCCAGGAACCACATCAGACGAACGTTAACCATACGTTCAAAGAGTTTGCAGACACAACTTGTGAGGGCAATAGGGCGAAAGTCCTTAGGGGAAGTACCCAGAGACCCCGGTTTGCGAACAAGGAGGACAACGGCATCGAGCCAGTCCTCAGGGACTGACGACGACTCCCAGATCCGATTATACAGACTCAGTAAATACTGAGACGTGCACGGAGGGAGATGGCGAAGCATCTCATAATGAATACCATCGGAGCCTGCCGCCGTAGAACCGCAGAGGGCCAGGACAGAGCGAAGTTCAGAGAGAGAGAAAGGATCATTATAGGGAAGCCGAAGATGAGTGCAGAAATCTAAAGGACGAGACTCAAGGACAGGTTTACGAAGAAGGAAAGAGTGGGGAAGATGAAGACCAGAGCTAACAGAAGAAAAGTGGGAGCCCAGTTCGGAAGTGACCTGCAACGGGTTCGCCACAAGAGTACCATGGAGGTGAAGAACTGGTGAAACATCGGGAACGAACTTATCCGCTATCATGCGGATACGCTTCCAGATCTGTGGCAGAGGAGTTTCGGACGTAATTGTGGAGACATAAGATGCCTAACATTCACGCTTAGCCGTACGGATGGCCCTACGGGCCACCGCACTCGCTTTCCGAAAGAAAAGAAAAGAATCGGTCGTCTGCTTACGGCGGTGCCTCTTCCAGGCTGCACGCTTACAGCGGACAGCCCGAGCACAGTCCGCATTCCACCAGGGAACGCACTTCCGTGGACCCCGAGAGGAAGACCGAGGGATAGAGCGCAGGGCAGCGTTGAAGACAATGTCATGAAAAAGGAGGAGAGCGCGAGAGAGAGGCAGAAGGGAGAGGTCAGAGAGAGCAGCACTGAGGGTAAATAGGGTCCAGTCCGCCTTAGCAAACTGCCACCTAGGGAAAGAGAGGGAAGGACGAAAAGAGAAAAAGGAAACAAGGATGGGGAAATGATCACTTCCATGGAGGTCATCAAGAACCTGCCACATGAAATCTAAGTAAAGAGAAGAAGAGCAGAGAGAAAGATCAAGACAAGAAAGGGTGCGAGTCCGAGAGTCCAAATGAGTGGGCTCACCAGAATTCAGAAGAGACAGGGAAGAAGAGAGGAGAAACGGCTCAAGAAGCCGACCCTGGGTATTCGTCAGAACGTCACCCCAAAGAAAATGACGACAATTGAAGTCACCCAGCAGGAGCACAGGCTCCGGCAAGGAGTCTAAGAGGTGTTTCAAATCAGGAAGAGAAAGCGGGACACTCGGGGGGAGATAAATGGAACAAACTGTGTACCATTTCCCCACAAAGATACGAGCAGCAGAACAATGGAGAGGCGAAGGAAAAAGTTGGGGGACAAAGGGAACATCAGCGCGAATCAAGAGAGCAGAAGAATTAGGAGTCCCAGCAACGGCTGGGGGGGGGGGAGAGAAAGGAATAGCCACGAAAACGACCAGGACTAGCATCAAGCATCGGCTCCTGGAGACAGACACAAAGGGGCGAAAACCGCGAAATTAGAAGTTGGAGTTTGAGGAAATTGGCGTAATAACCTCGAACGTTCCATTGAAGAATAGACATCGACGAGAAGAGAAAGGACAACAACAGAGAACAAGGAAGAAAGGCGAAAGAGCAACATAGCACGTTAAAGAATATCAGGGTCGGGATCAGGGTCAGCAAAGTCAGGGTTAGGGGGCATGGGTAAACTGAGCAAAGACGGAGGGAAGGAAGCGGGAGAACAGACCAGAGGTGGGCGGGTGGGATCTGGAAGAGGAGGAGACAACGGAGAGGAGCAGTCAAAGACAGCAGCAGGAAGAGGGGGAGTAGAAAGAGGGGAGCGCACCTCAGCAAGGGCAGCAACCGAAAGGGAAGCAGGCGCCAAAGAAACCTCCATAGCAGGAACAGGGGGCGCAACCACTGAAATGGGAGGGGAAGGAGCAATAGAGCCAGAAGTAGGGGCCGAGGAAGAAAGCGAAGCCTTCTTACCCGCCGGGGAGGAGGAAGGAGAGGAGCCAGGCTTATGCTTCTGACGTAGAGAGACCGGTGTCCCAGCAACTACGTACCGAGCAAACGGATTCCAGCGTCTCAACAGGAGAAGCTGAACGAGAGCACACACGACGGCCGTTAGGAGAGCGATGGACATCCGCCTGCACCGACAGGCGGCGGGGAGAGTCAACAGATGGAGGAGAAGGATGGGAAGGAGGATCGGAGGGAGACGAGGAAGAAGACACAAGAGACATGACAGACCGGATAGAAAGAAGGGGAACCCCAGACAGAAAACCAGGAGGGGGACACTTCGGGACAGAACTCAAAGGAACAGAGGAGTTGGCAGTGGGCGCATCAGGGTCCAAGGCCCAGAAACGGTTGTGAGTCTGAGGAAGGTGGGGAAGGACGAGGAGAGGAAGAGCGCAACACGTGAGCATAAGAGACGTTAGCATAAGGCTGGAGCCGGCGAACCTGGCGCCTCGCCTCGGGAAAAGATAAACGCTCCCGGTGCTTCAAGTTGAGGACGGCTGCCTCAGGCTTGTAATGGATACAGGCACGAGAGAAGGTAGGATGCGCCTCACCGCAGTTGAGGCAGCGAGCTTGGGAAGAAGTGCACTCCAACTTAGAGTGACCTTCACCCTCACACAAAGGACAGAGAGAGACAGTCCCAGAGCAGTGGAGGGCACCATGCCCAAACCTCCAGCACTTGTTACAAAGCCGAGGAGAAGGAATATACTCCTGGACAGAGCACCTGGCACCAGCAAGAATGACAGATGAAGGAAGGGTCCTACCATCAAAGGTGATCTTCACCACTCGAAGGGGTTGACGGCGACGACCACGAGGGGGACGAGTAAACGAGTCTACCTGGAGGACAGAATGGCCTTGGGCATCAAGGATATGCCGAATGTTATCGTGGCAGTCCTGCAGATTCCGAACACCGCTTGCAACATAGGGCAGGAGGAGAATAGTGCCAACACTGGCATTCAACCAAGTGTTCTTTGAGACCCAAACAGGGATCTCGCCAAGGCAGGATAAGGCAGCCAAGCCAAGCGGGAAGCTGCATCCTGAGAAGGAGCAGCAATGACACGTGTACCGAGACGAGTGGGGTTGAAAGTAACAGACGCATCCACGGAATCAACGAGATGCCGATGGAGGGAGAAATCGTCAGGAGGCGCAGAATCAAGAGGGAGGAGATCAAAGTATTTGGCCCACGAAGCAGGACCAAATAAGGCCTGATACGCATCAGTACAGGAAGGAAACGAGCGAGTGCGGCCGTGGCGCTGATGGCGTTGAGAACCCCCAGAAAGAAAGGGGTCAAAAGGCACAGTAGTCACAACGAGAGACTTAGCCGCACCAGGGGACGAAGTGGTCACCACTGGGGGCTTGAAGCTCGACCCAACCACAGAGGGAGGGGAGCTGGGGGAAGAATTCAGGACGGTCAAAGGAGGAGCAAGGTCGGGGCCCAATGCAGCGGGGGCTACAGAGCCTGGTCTTCCAATACAGGCTGACTCGGGGGCTTGGTCGCCCACCCCACGAGCCTGAGAGGGCACAAAAGAAACATTCAACGACATAGACGAAGAGAAAGAAATTCATCCACGAATGTGCCCCCATACCCACCATGGAGCCACAATTAGAGGCAGGACACCAACAGGAAGCTATTGCCGATCATGCCGGGGCCCCCTAGGGGTGCGTCGTGAGTATACGCCCCACAAATGCCACCTTAAGAACCGTCAGTCCATCGAGATCGGGTTCAGCGACGAAAGGGGGATTGACAATAAAAGGTTCCTCTCGCTCGAAACGTCGGGTACTACAGTTCTACGGGTGCAGGAGTATGCCTCCTCAAGCACCCGGGCATCAAAATAGAAGATGTCCAAAGGAATAATCAAAACAAGCAAAAGGTCGGCAGGAAAAGACAAGCAGATAGGAGAAGAGGGGGAGAAAAACAAAACAAAAGGAAAAGGAAAAGCGATCCGGCACAATTAGAGAAGACAGCAGCAGGAGTGCAAGGCCACAAAAAAACAGAGGACTGTCCCACGGAGCATCACACTCCAGCAGCCGTCCACTAAGCCCCCCTCACGGCGCCAACGGGCCGAATGGGGAAGGGGGACTAACCTGCCAAGAAAACCTTTCATTATTTCTTCCACAGTGAAACCCTTGAAAAGTTCATCTGTTGTTATGTTGTCCTTCCTTATAGTGGCCATTTTTTTATTATAAAATACAGACAAACAAATTAAACAAGGCATCAAAGCACCCGATCATAAAATGAACCCTTACAGAAACAACTCAACCCGGGACAGAGTAACAAAGCAGGACACATAAATGACAGAAACATGAACGAAAATCAGAGGGACACGGAGAAGACAACGGAGCATAAAACAAACAAAAAACAAGCAAAAAACAAACAAAAAACAAGCAAAAAACAAAACACACACATACATACAAGTTAACACAAACATAAACCCCAGTGAACTAGGTCAGTAATATTTCTCAGGCTAGACGCTTAGGATATGTCTGACAGTACGCATGCCACACATCCCAAGCATCCTGCAGCGGGGGCACACCTGCATCCGAGTGACGTGGACGACGCATATACTCCGGAATCTCGACAACGACACCTCCAATCACGAGCGGCGGTACATCCCGCGGCACAGGTTCATACGGCGCCGAGACTCCCCGGTCGGTGTCCTTTTTCAGCACGAGAACTAAATCACGATCCACACCAGGGGTAACAGCAGGTGCAACAACCTCCCATTTCGGAGAACTGGCACACGGAGGCGCAGGGGGGGCACATTGGAGCAACACCCAAAATGCAGGCAGGAATTGGCACCGTACCATCCTTATTCATCTCCTTCGCAGGCACGGCTAACATCACCGCATCCTCATGGTCCACACCCACACCGGCCGGAGAACCCACAGAGGCCACGTCGCTCACACGGTCCACCACATCCTGGGAAACTGGCCCGGTACACCGGCACGCCCGCTTCTGCAAAGGGAGTACATCATCAGAACTACAATCGTCCAAACTCACAGGGTCGGCAGGCCCCGGCCCCGGGGGTGGCAGACCCTGGCCCCGGGGGTGGCAGGCCCCGGCCCCGGGGGTGGAAGTCCCTCCAAAACAGAAGAACCTGCGGCCCTGGAGCCGGGACCACATCCGCAGGTGGGGGCGGGACATGGACTTCCACCACACGCAGTGCATGCGACGGCCTGACACTCGCACACACTGGTGCAACAACTACCTCCTGGGCCACAGCAGTTAACAGATTGGACGTACAAGGCGTAGTATCCACCCCAACGGCGGAGCAGCAGACAGGCAATCAGGCACCTCAGGCACAGCACTCACTCCATCCTCAGAAGTGTCCGAAGTCAACAGGGGCGGAAAGTCTTCCTCACGAAAAACATGCACCCTGCCAGATGCTCCCACGTCGCACGCTGCAGTGAGATGACCCTCATTACCACCTTTGTAACAGGTGCACGGTTGCACCCGATACAGGCAGCGGAGCGTGTAACCCAACACGGACACAGAGGACGGAACACTACTCTTCAGTGACATGGTCAGGGTGTGGGAGCCGTCAAGCATCCCAGCACAGTGCCCCGCAAGTACCTTTTTTTTTTTATTTATATAACTAAACAAATACAAGAACACGCAAAACAACGAAAACCTGCACATATCAAGTATATCAAAGAAAGAACAGTACACAGGAACAAAAATTATGTACATTGAACACAATTACAGTAACCGCAAAACAAACACAAGTGGTGAGGAAAGAAAACTGCATTGAATCAATGGGCTAAACAGTACATGGAAATAATAGCGAAAACAGTACATGGAAACAATAGGCTAAACAGTACATATCTACATAGCAACACAGAACATTGCAAAGAAAAATACATGAAAAATAAAGAAAACCATAAAGTACATAAATAACATAAAACACCTGGAACCAAATACATAAAACGGACACAGACGTGGATATAGAACCACGTGCACAAAACCACACCTACCACACACACAGCAGAAGAAAGGAGCATAGGGCCATATACTCGCTTCCAAGGTATACGACATACACAAAATGAGAAGAAATTATGTACACACACACAAAACACACCCTAACCAACAAGACAAACACACACATACCCACCCACACCACAACCGCACACCACACAGCACCCATGCACGCAAAATAATGGGTCACAGGCCAAAGCAAAACACGGCCACAAATAGAACAGTAGAAAACAGTACAGCAGAAAACCCAGGCCCACGCAGGAGCCAAAACCTCCCTCAAACCCACACACCCATACGCATACGGACACACCCGGTACCCGGAGGCACTGAAACACACCACACACACACACACACAGGAGCAGCAACATCACACACATACAGGAGCAGCAGCATCACAAGGGGGGAGACACACAATCACACGCATCCCCCGGCAAGGAGGCCCAAAGAAACGGGAAGGGAGAGCATAGCAAAGCAAACCCCGAAACCACCCCAACCCCTCCAAACCCACACCAACACCCAAACCCCACCCAAGACAAGAACATCACCTGCCCACCAAGGCACCCACCGACCCAAAGGCAACCCCACGAACATAGGCAACCGTAAACCATCGACAAAACTCTTCCGGAAAAGCGCGCTGCAACCACCACCAGGTAAACCGCATGCGCCCACGCAAAAAGCCTAAAATTCAGATAACCTCAAATCCCTCCTGCCTCCCAACCCACACACAAAACACATAATCTGCAACCAAAACAGATAACGTATTACGCACCCACCGTGAATAACCCGGAAAATACAAAAACAAAAACTGCAAAACATCACCCCGACAACCCGGACCACAAAACACCTCCAGGACATCCCGAAACCAGTCCACCAATCCCTGCAACCGGACACAAAAATAAAAAACATGCACCTGCGATTCACTTAAACCACAATGAACACACGCCTCAGAATCACGCAAGCCAAGCATACACAACCGCTCATTCGTTGCCAGCGACAAATGCAGAATTGAAACAGCAAATCACGCTGCTGAGGCGCCAAGAACCGTTTCCCCAAACACGACCAGATACCACCCCAATCCCATCACGGGAATAAGCTCTCCACTCGAGGCCGCACCCGGGGCAACAACACCCCATACACAGCCTTGCACGAGAATGACAGAAACCCAGGATGGCGGCAGAGCTCCCGAAGAATCCCCACGGTCCAAAATAAACAGGGGGGGTAAACAAGGCCACCTCCCGACAAACCTCCAAATCAACCAAATAACTGAAGCGAAGCAAGCAGAAAAAAACACCCAGCGTATTCAACCCCCCACCGAGAACCAGCCCCTGACGCAACAAGACCCAGAAGAGGGCCTTGGCCTTCGTGAAGACGTCAGGAATGCCAACATCCCCCTCTCTTACCCCTAACACCAACGTCGAACGGCGCACCAGTTGATAACGCCCACACATACATATCTGTACACCATACACTCCAAATCCTAGGCCTTCCGACGATCCAATGGGAAACATCGAGCCACAAACCAGACACGCGACAAGACCTTACACGCAACAAACAGTCCCTGCTGATAAATTGTCAAAGGACGATGGTACAAGAGGCCAACCGCAACCCCAACCGACCGAGAGACAGCACCCCAATTCCACTCCAAGGAGTGGTCATAGGAGGCAAACCAAGTAACCCCAAGAACCAGAATCGAGGAGACCACCGGAAACCACGACCTATCCCACACCAGGCGGGAGGCCCACACATGATCCCCATCAACCCCGACTTCGCCCGATTAAGAACGGCCCCTGTGGCGGACTCAAACCGCAGGAGAACGTCCTGGACAGCTCCAACAGAACCCTCCGAAGCTACAAACAGAACTGTGTCATCAGCATACCCGCAAATAGGTAGCCGAAGACCGGACGGCAGACAAGGAGGCACAGTCAAGGAACACGCTTTCACCACCCGAAAGAGAGGTTCCTGAAAAATCACATACAAAAGCATTGACATGGGACACCCTTGACGAACGGAACGGCAAATAGGAAAAAAGGAACTAAAAAACCCATTCACACAAACCAGACTGCAACTCCGGATATACAACAAACGGACCCAACCCACAAACACCGCCGGAAACCCAAGCCGCTCCATAGCACTAAAA
Source organism: Procambarus clarkii (assembly GCF_040958095.1). Lineage (NCBI taxonomy): Eukaryota > Metazoa > Arthropoda > Malacostraca > Decapoda > Cambaridae > Procambarus > Procambarus clarkii. Next base: position 5,406,247 of record NC_091152.1, read on the forward strand.
ACAAACTCCAAAGACACCCGATCGAAGGCCTTTGACCAGTCCAAGCTGATCATAGCCGCCGAAAGCTGATACTCGGACGCATAGAGAAGCACGTCACGAAATAAAGCATTGTAATGCATCAGGGCACGGCCAGGCACACCACAAAACTGCTGCATAGAGACCACCGACGCAACAACACCGCGCGACAGCGACGCACTAAAACCTTAGGCAGAATTTTATAGTCAACATTCAAGAGCGTAATAGGCCTCCAATTCGAAAACAACTGCAAATCGCCCGGCTTTGGAAGCAGTCGCACGATCCCGTCACAAAAGGAATCAGGCAGAGCACCCAACCGCAAACACGCCTGCACCACCTCCAAAAGCACCTCCCCCAACACATCCCAAAAGGTAAGGTAGAACTCAATGGGCAGGCCATCCGAACCCGGCACTCTCCCTGAACGAAACGACCGAACCACCTCTAGGAGCTCCACCGTGGAAACATCCTGCACCAACCGGGCACACTCCGCTTGCGACAAACCGGGGAAGCACCTGTCCAAAAAGGAAACCGCGAGCACACTAACCCCATGCACCTCCCCATAGAGCGCCTCCAACTCCCGCCCGTGGTAATCAGAACACCCTCCATGCTAGAAAGCACAGACCCATCAGGCTGCCGAAGGCCCTTGAGAAGAATAGAACCCCGAGTAGCCTTCTCCCTCCCTAAAAGAAAGGGAGAGAGCCTCTCCCCATCCACACGCTGAGCCACACGAGTACACACGCGAACACCGTCAGCCAACTCTGCACGCAAATCACAAATACGCTCCTTACACTCAGAAATTGCACTAAAGCAGTCAACCCCAGCATTCAAGCACACATATAAACAAGACAAACATGCCTGAAGTAACTGCAGCAGACCAAACCTCCCTGCTGCCTCCCGCTTAGCAACAATCCCAAAAAACCTCCGACACTCCACCTTACACCACTCCCACCAAACGAACAAAGAAGAGAAATCAGCCTTCCGGGCAACAATGCCAATCCACCAGGCCCGAAAATGTGCACAAATACGTGGACAACGCAATAACCGACAATTTAGCTGCCACCACCCAGGCCCCACCCGCACCTGACTCCGGACATCAACCCGGACAACCAGCAAACAATGATCCGAGAAGGCCACCGGGACCGTGCGAAAATAAAAAACCGAACACTCCCCACCAGAAACATAGAACCTATCCAACCTAGAACTCGTCCCACGCGTTGTAACATAGAACGAACATAGAACGAAAAGGCAATGTAAAGGATCTGGGTGTACTCATGTCGGAAGACCTTACCTTTAAAGAACACAATAAAGTAGCCGTCACAACTGCAAGAAAAATGACAGGTTGGATAACAAGAACTTTTCACACTAGAGATGCTATACCGATGATGATACTTTTCAAAACGCTTGTGCTCTCTAGAGTGGAGTACTGCTGCACAATGACAGCCCCTTTCAAAGCTGGAGAAATTGCTGACCTGGAGAGCGTGCCGAGATCCTTTACTGCTAGAATCCACTCAGTAAAACATCTAAACTATTGGGACCGACTAAAGAGCCTAAATCTGTACTCCCTTGAGCGTAGGTGGGAGAGATACATAATAATTTACACGTGGAAAATATTAGAGGGGCTGGTCCCAAACCTGCACACAGAAATAACATCACATGAGACCAGAAGACATGGCAGGATGTGCAGAATACCCCCGTCGAAAAGCAGAGGTGCAACAGGTACTCTGAGAGAGAACTCTATCAACATCAGAGGCCCGAGACTGTTCAACACGCTTCCGCCACACATAAGGAGCATAACTGGCAATCCCCTCAGTGTTAAAGAGAACTGGATAAGCACCTCCAATGGATACCTGATCAACCAGGCTGTGACTCATATGTCAGGCTGCGAGCAGCCGCGTCCAACAGCCTGGTTGATCAGTCCAGCAACCAGGAGGTATGGTCGACGACCGGGCTGCGGGGACACTAAGCCCCGGAAGCACCTCAAGGTAGGTAAGGTAACGCGTAGCGAAGGTATATTCCAACGAGCCGCCACACAAAACAGCCACATCGCGAAACCCGCATGCACGCAAAACCTCAATTAAAGCAGCCGAAACATTTCAAGGGTGAGTACTAGAGTAATCCCGCACACACGTAACACAATTAAAATCCCCCGAAAGATCAAATCCCGCATATCATGCCGCAGGTATGGCAGAAGCCCCTCCCGAAAAATAGCTCTCGGTCTTGACGATGCGCCACCACAGAAGGGGCGTATACCATTAAGAACGGAATCACAATCCCCAAATACTCAGCCCGAACAAACAAGACCCGCCCCTCTTCATCCATTTCCGTGTGAAGCACGGAAATATACGCCCTCCGCGAAAACAACATCAGCGTCCCTCCAAAGGACGTCCTCGGCGGGTTCAACACAACATGATACTCGGCACACAACCCCTGCAAAACAGACACATCCCGAACATTGTGCTCCTGGATCAGAGCCACATCCACACGCTGCTCCCGAAGCACATCCACAAGGCCCAATTGGACCGCCAGAGCATTCAGACCACGAACATTCAAAGACGCACAAACAATAGCAGGCGCCATCGAACCCATCAATGACCCCCAGCCCCTCCAGGCTCACCAGGGGGGCACAGTGCCACTCACCGCAGAGGCGTCATCAGTATCCAGAGGCTCAACCTGCCGCCGCCCCACCGCCGGGGAATCCACCAGAACGCCGGGCCTCTGATCCCGCAGGAGGCGGACAGTGCCGGCATCACCCTGCGAAGCACGCCGAGACCCCGCCGCCACTGACCAGGTATCACCGACGTCCACCACCGACGAGGAAATCTTGCTGCCATCCAGCACTGCATCACCTTTGGAATCCACATCAGACAAAGGAGAATTAGGAGGAGGAGGAGGGGCACCACCCTAGGCACAACTCCACGAAGCCTCAACCCGTTTGCCAGGAGGCTCTCCACTGCGTGAGCGCCCCTCCGCATCGCGCTTCCGGCGAGGAGCAAGGGAGGATGACGCCCCCTCATGGATCGCACCCGTAGGGGAAGCAGAAAGCGGATGCGCAATGCAGGCAACAGGAACGCTGGCACCATCGACGACGCTTCCATCACCCTCAGCGAACGCATCGCCCACAGCAGGAGGCACCGATACGACACTCCCATCACCATGCCCATCCACCATCGAAGCACCAGGAACAGGATGCACCTCCACATCCACCGGAAGTAGAAGACGGGAAGCAAGAGCAGCCACGTCCTTCACCACAGCTGGTACAGGAGACACCACAAGCACAGACGAACCACCAGACACAACACTCGCAGGTGCACCACCAGACCCACCCCCATGCCAAGGACCGGCCAGGGAGGTACCATTCTCACGCAGGGGGGGGGGGGGGGGAATCCCCCACACTGAACACAGAAGCAGTCTCCATGCGAGGAACCTCACACTGGGCAGCGTCATGGCCCTCCTCCCCGCAGCGGAAGCACGTGCGGGCCTGCCCTGGATAGAAAACACGGAGTGGAAGACCACAGCACATAACCTTAGAGGGGATGGACTCTGTGAAGCGCATATGCAGCGTGCGAGTACCCAGACAGGCCCCGCAGCCACCCGGCACTAAACAAGTTGTATCGATGACGCATCACCGAGCCATACCTCGCAAACACAGAGAAAAGCTTCGCCTCAGGAAACGTAACAGATACCCTGAGCACGCTCACAAAGGTCAGTGGACCCCACGGATCTAGGTGACGTGGCAAACGTCACCGCCACTCGAGTGGGAGAAAATTTCTCGAGACCTAGGAGATCCTTAACATCCACATTCAGGGCATCCAGAAGCGCAGCTGCCACAAGTTCCCAATCCACAGCCGCAGAGAACTCCAGACGAGCAGTATTCACACGGCGGATGCGGCCACCAGCAGCCGCCGCCATATTGCTGACCTCCGCCCCAGTCAACTGGCGCCCCACACCAACGAGCAACCACCACCAGGCAGCGACAAACAGCTACTGGCAGCCAGAGCCCGACGTCCACGCCCTCCAGTGGCAGAGAATGGAATCCCTCTCGGAGAACCGGCATACAGAGGCGCAGGGGGCACATTGGAGCAACACCCAAAACGCAGACAGGAACAGGCACCACACCATCCCCATTCGTCTCCTTCGCAGGCACGGCTAACATCACCGCATCCTCATGGTCCACACCCACACCGGCCAGAGAACCCACAGAGGCCACATCGCTCACACGGTCCACCACATCCTGGGAAACTGGCCCGGGACACCGGTGCGTCCGCTTCTGCAAAGGGAGTACATCATCAGAACTACAATCGTCCAAACTCACAGGGTCGGCAGGCCCCGGCCCCAGGGGTGGCAGGCCCCGGCCCCAGGGGTGGCAGGCCCCGGCCCCAGGGGTGGCAGGCCCCGGCCCCAGGGGTGGCAGGCCCCGGCCCCGGGGTGGCAGGCCCCGGCCCCGGGGGTGGCAGGCCCCGGCCCCGGGGGTGGCAGTCCCTCCAAAACAGAAGAACCTGCGGCCCCGGGAGCCGGGACTACATCTGCAGGTGGGGGCGGGACATGGACTTCCACCACACGCAGTGCAGGCGACAGCCCGACACTCACACACTCTGGTGCAACAACTACCTCCTGGGCCACAGCAGTTAACAGATTGGACGTACAAGGCGTAGTATCCGCCCCAACAGGCGGAGTAGCAGACAGGCAATCAGGCGCCTCAGGCACAGCACTCACTCCATCCTCAGAAGTGTCCGAAGTCAACAGGGGTGGAAAGTCCTCCTCACGAAAAACATGCACCCTGCCAGATGCTCCCACGTCGCACGCTGCAGCGAGATGACCCTCATTACCACCTTTGTTGCACGGTTGCACCCGATACAGGCAGCGGAGCGTGTACCCCAACACGGACACAGAGGACGGAACACTACTCTTCAGTGACATGGTCAAGGTGGGGGAGCCGTCAAGCATCCCAGCACAGTGCCCAGCAAGTACCTTGTTCCTGTGCTTAGCACAGTACCAAACCGTCCAAACACAGCAGTTAGGAGAGCGTCGTTAAACTCGAAGGGGACACCACGCACCGAAACATACGTCAAGGCGACACTGAGGTTCACTACCTTAACAGAATCGGAGGCATTAGGGAGAGGGTAAACATGCCCCTCACACCGCCCCTGAAACGCCTGAAAGGCAGCCAGATGGCGAAACTTGACCACGGCGTGGTTCCCCTGCAGCAGCTGGATGCCCACCAATTCCGACCACTGCACATGTAAAACATCCACTAGGGCAACACCAACCAACATGTGGTCCATAGGCACCGTAAAAGCCAGACCAGCCGACGAGGTCCTCTTCAATGGAGGCCGGTAAGCCCCCATGTCTCCTCAAAAGGCGTACCACGCCCACACGGGGGACAACACTTCCATAGCCGTCACGGACACCCTCCTCACACAGCCACTAGGGTGGAACTGGCGAACGAAATGACACGTTTGCACCCAACAGCTGCCGACGAGCCAATTCTGGCCATCTTTGTTGATGACTGTGCCTTTGTTTTGAAATAACGATTTTATCTATCCAACAGAAATTTACCAATTAAGGTAGTGTCTGGGATGCTCCCGGACGCAGGTTCGAATCCTCGTCACGGCCCTTGTGGATTTGTTTACCTATCCAAATTTTTCACTCACCTTTGCATATTTGTTTTAGTTTTCAAATTCCTATGCCTCCAAGTTTCCTGGGACCACTCACAGTCCTCATCTTGTTCTACAATACTTAGGCCATTGTATTTTCATAGGGCTCCTTGATGTAACAGCGAGTTTTCTTACTGTATGTATAATTACCCAAGTGTAGCTACAGGATGAGAGCTACGCTCGCGGTGTCCCGTCTTCCCAGTACTTTTTGTTAAATAATGCTTTGAAACTATTGAGAGTTTTGGCCTTCTCACTTAACTTGTTCCAACCGTCTTCCACTCTGTTTGCAAAAAAACAAAAAACTTTCTAATATATTTTTGGGCACCTTTGTTTTCTTAGCTTGACTCTATGTCCTCTCGTTCTTGAAGTTGCTGGTTTCAGGAATTTCTCTGTCAATTTGGCTGATTCCTGTTATTATTTTGCAAGTGGTGATCATATCACCACTTTTTCTTCTATTATCTAGCTTTGGCATATTTAACGCCTCTAGCCTCTCCTCATAACTCATGTTTTTCAGTTCTGGAAGCCATTTTGTAGCGCGCCTTTGCATCTTCTCCAGGTTATTGGTGTGCTTCTTGAGATATGGACACCATACAACTGCGGCATATTTAAATTTTTGTCTCACAAAAGTTGTGAACAGTTTCCATTCACCTGGGCAACTGGGCTTTTATTGCAACCCATCCTCCGAATTGACAGTACGATTTAATACTAAGTGTAATAAGTACACTTTCTTACTGTCATAAACAGTGCATAATTGCACTTAGGGGGCTGTTACATTTAATCAACTCCCTCCCCCGATTTAATTCTCCTCGTTTTCTGTTAAGTCACTCAGAATTTTAGGACGAAGGTTTCATCTTCAATTGGCTATACACAAGTTTTAAATATCAGGAATTTCTTTTTCAGGTTTATTAAACAACATAGATTTTATGCAAAATTTTAAAATATCCTGAGTTAATTTACAATTTATTGATATATTTTAGTTTTGTTTTATTAGTTTTATAAAACTGTAATATCAATATAGCTATAAGTTAAGTACTAGTTGTAATTAGGAAGCAATAAAATTATTATCTTCAAAAACTAAGACGGTTAGGTGAGGGTGCGGTTTTCTATTCAGTTTTTCAGGTAAACTCAAATATTCACAATATATTTGACAGTACGATTTAATACTAAGTGAAAATAAGTACAATTCCTAACTGCTATGAATAGTACATAATTGCACTTATTTGTCTTCTTACATTTACCACCCCATTTTTGGAGGACGGGCTGTTTATTGTGAGCAGTTTGTTTGGTATTTCACCATCCATGTATTTAAAATTGATTCTGAAGTTGGAAAGAGTAGCATAGACTTCTCGCACAATGTCCTTTGTATTCCTCTGGCGAGTTTTTTTATGATACGTCCAGCTGACATTCTCCCAGCTGTGGGCTACACAAGGCGTGACAGAGCCACAAAGGCACATTAATCAGGGACATTTTTGTGTGTATTTTAGTATCCTCTACAGCAATACATTTAATTTCTTATGACACTGTATTGATCAAAATATTTAGTTAACCTCTGACCAACTGTGTCTACTGACTAAATGTTACGGATTAACTGGTTAACTTTACTACTGGTGACTGTCTTGACAAACTACTGATTTGTCTTGACTGACTAGTGATAACTGATTTGACAGATAACTGATGACGGGTTTGATGGGCAACTGAGTCTGGCTTGAGGGGCAACTAATGATTGGCTTGAGGGGCAACTGATGACTGGCTTGAGGGGCAACTGATGACTGGCTTGAGGGGCAACTGATGACTGGCTTGAGATGCAACTGATGACTGGCTTGAGAGGCAACTGATGACTGGCTTGAGGGGCAACTGATGACTGGCTTGAGGGGCAACTGATGACTGGCTTGAGAGGCAACTGATGACTGGCTTGAGAGGCAACTGATGACTGGCTTGAGGGGCAACTGATGACTGGCTTGAGAGGCAACTGATGACTGGCTTGAGGGGCAACTGATGACTGGCTTGAGGGGCAACTGATGACTGGCTTGAGGGGCAACTGATGACTGGAGGGGGCGCCGGTCCCTTCGCAGGTCGTCCCATTGATGGGACAATGGGAGAGAGGCTCGCTCTATTTGCTCACACCTGGTCCCACAATTCGTGGGTGCTCGGATTGTGTCCTCCGGCCTGTGGTGGTGTTGGGTAGCTCTTCCTCCTTCGGAGGGTTCGGGGCTCACAGGACGGGCTTCTTCCCTTGTGCTCCATTGGGTCATCTTAGAGTGGGCGCGTTTGGGCGTTGTCGTTTTGACCCCGTCCCTCAGGTGGGGATTAACACCTGTTCCAGTGCCGAAACGGACTGTGCAGATCTGCGTGTCATTCTGGACTTGTCCCGTCTGAATCCCTGGATTCCTTGTCCCCTCCTTTCGGATGACTGCTGTCTCAGGTCCAGCTTCTGTTGGCGCCGGGTGCCCGGATGGGGTCCCTGGACCTCAGAGGAGTGTATTGGTGCGTTCCCTTTCAACTGGGGTTTAGGGACTGGATAGATTCTTGGTAGGGCGTCCGGCTTACCGCTTTTGTTGCTCCCTTTTGGACCGCATCTGGCACTTTGCGTGTTCATGCGTCTTTCCCAGGTCGGGGTGAACCTTCAGCATCTGCTACGGGTTCGGATTCTGGCCTACCTCGACAACTGGTGGGTGTGGGCTCCCAGCTGGTCTGCTTGTCTGCTCACCAGGGCCTCGTAGCCTGGTGGATAGCGCGCAGGACTCGTAATTCTGCGGCGCGGGTTCGATTCCCGCACGAGGCAGAAACAAATGGGCAAAGTTTCTTTCACCCTGAATGCCCCTGTTACCTAGCAGTAAATAGGTACCTGGGAGTTAGTCAGCTGTCATGGGCTGCTTCCTGGGAGTGGAGGCCTGGTCGAGGACCGGGCCGTGGGGACACTAAAAGCCCCGAAATCATCTCAAGAATCATCTCAAGATAACCAGGGATGTGGTTCTTTCCCAGTTCCCTGGGTTCGGGTTCCTGGTGAACTGGAGGGAGTCCCATCTGTTTCCGTCCCAGGTTCGGACCTAGCTAGGTCTTGTTGAGATTCTCGGACTGCTTCCATGGCTCTCCCTCCGGAGGCATTGCTGCGGCGGCGGCCCCGCCTTCTGCTGTTTCTTGGGGGGGGGGGGGTTCCTGGGTCAATCGGCAGTTGCTCGAGTAGTTGTGCGGGAGTCAGCACTTTGCCGTGCTGGTCTGCCCATTGGGTCGGGTTTGACTTTGACGTCTGTTCTGGTTCCTTCGGGGACGCCCCTTCCGCCTCTCTCGCTATTGCTGGGTTTGTCCTCCGTGGGACCTTCCATCAGTTGCTGCGTCGCCAGCTTCCTGCTCGGGTTTTTGGGATTCAGTGCCTTGGCACCTACCCGAGCCCTCACTCGATCTTCGAATCCTGGTCGAGCCCTTCGAATCCTGATCGAATCCTCTACTTTTCGCGTCTGGTCTTTTTGACGCGGGTTTATCACCATTTGTATGGTGATCAGGTGGCTTAGTTGGTGTCCCACCTGCGAGTTTCATCTCGACGGCAGTATGAAATTTCCTGGCGGTCCTTTCGGCACTTTGTTTCTTCGTAGGTTGTCTTCGAATCCTTGTCGGGTTGTTTTGTCCTTCCTCTCTTGGTTGTTTCAGGACCGTCATCTTATGCCAGATACTTGGGAACTTACCTCCCAAGTATCTGGGATACTTGGGAACTTACCTCCCAAGTATCCCAGATACTTGGGAACTTACCTCCCAAGTATCCCAGATACTTGGGAACTTACCTCCCAAGTATCCCAGATACTTGGGAACTTACCTCCCAAGTATCCCAGATACTTGGGAACTTACCTCCCAAGTATCCCAGATACTTGGGAACTTACCTCCCAAGTATCCCAGATACTTGGGAACTTACCTCCTAAGTATCCCAGATACTTGGGAACTTACCTCCCAAGTATCCCAGATACTTGGGAACTTACCTCCCAAGTATCCCAGATACTTGGGAACTTACCTCCCAAGTATCCCAGATACTTGGGAACTTACCTCCCAAGTATCCCAGATACTTGGGAACTTACCTCCTAAGTATCCCAGATACTTGGGAACTTACCTCCCAAGTATCCCAGATACTTGGGAACTTACCTCCTAAGTATCCCAGATACTTGGGAACTTACCTCCCAAGTATCCCAGATACTTGGGAACTTACCTCCTAAGTATCCCAGATACTTGGGAACTTACCTCCTAAGTATCCCAGATACTTGGGAACTTACCTCCCAAGTATCCCAGATACTTGGGAACTTACCTCCCAAGTATCCCAGATACTTGGGAACTTACCTCCTAAGTATCCCAGATACTTGGGAACTTACCTCCCAAGTATCCCAGATACTTGGGAACTTACCTCCCAAGTATCCCAGATACTTGGGAACTTACCTCCTAAGTATCCCAGATACTTGGGAACTTACCTCCTAAGTATCCCAGATACTTGGGAACTTACCTCCTAAGTATCCCAGATACTTGGGAACTTACCTCCCAAGTATCCCAGATACTTGGGAACTTACCTCCCAAGTATCCCAGATACTTGGGAACTTTTCAACTTAGCTGGTTACAGAGCCATTCACAACTGTAGACCTAACAAAAAAGAAAGTGGCACAGCTATATACTACCAAGATTCCTTCATCTTCAACAGTGTCATTAGTGATAGAGATGACTACTGTGAATACACTTTTCCTCAATTTTCAATTAAATCCCTTAAATCTTCCTTGACTATTGGAGCTATCTATAGATTTCCCAATACTAACAAGCTGCATTTTCAGATAACTTGAGGAGTCTTATCATAAACAACAGCCTCAACAAAAATCACATCGTTCTGGGAGGTGATTTCAATATTGACCTTGCGAAACAAAATAGCCCTCAAGTCGACTATTTCCTAAACAGCATGAACTCCTCTATGCTCATCCCCGCAATTACCAGGCCCACCCGATTCACTCAAACATCTGCGACTACCCTGGATCATTTATGGACTAACATAACAACTCCCCAACACTGACAGAACAACTGACCACTGTCCTACCTTTTTCGTAGTGAATATGGCCATAACAGCACCAGCTAACAAGAAAATGACCTTTAGGTTAAACAGTGAAGCAGCAATAGGCAATCTCTCAAATGCCCTCCACAATATAAACTGGGAATCTGAATTTAATAATACACAAGATATAAATTCATTAACTAACCTCTTCCTTTCCAAAATTCTAAGCCTTTACAATACTTATTGTCCTCTCCTCACCAAGCAAGTAACTGGCAAAAAGTTAAATAATCCCTGGCTCACTAATGGCATACTCAAAGCAATCGACGAAAAACCTGAATATGAAAAAAAAACTTAGGATTGGCCTAGTTGTAAATGAAGTAGTTAAGAGGTACCCGTCAGTGCTTACCAGTATAATAAGAAGAACAAAGCATTCCTATTACGAGAATAGATTAAAAGAAGCAAAAGGCAACATGAAAAGCACATGGAGAGCCATCTCTAACATCCTAGGAGCTAAACAACATTCACATAACCAGATAAAAATCTCCCAGAATGGTTCTACAACTGCAACAGATTTTGAAACAGCAACTGAATTTAATAGCTTCTTTTCATCGATTGGTGCTCACCTTGCCAGAAAAATCCCACAGACCCAGACACATGTTACCACATATCTTTCAGGCAGCTACCCGAACTCTCTTCTCCTCTCCTCTCACCGATCACCCCTACAGATGTTGTGTTCATCATTCACTCACTAAAAACCAATGCTGGGAACATTAGTGAAATGCCATCCATGGTATACAAGAGTGCCTCACATGCCCTTGTACCACCCATAGCTTTGCTGTTCAATAAATCTCTAGAGCCTTCCCTATATATAATAACCTTCCCTGATGTCCTTAAAAAAAAGAAAGAGTAACGCCAGTTCATAAAGGAGGTAACACGGCAGATATAAATAATTACAGGACCATATCAAATCTACCTATATTATCAAAAATATTTGAAATATTATTTACAAACAGCTCTACTCCTATCTCGTAAAATACAATATACTAGGTCCCTGTCAGTTTGGCTTCTGCTCCCAAAGGAGTACCAATGGTGTAATTGTTAGTCTACTTGACTTAATCTACTCAGCCCTTGACAATAGTGAGTTTCATAACTACCTCTTACTTAAACTCAACGATTATGGAATTCGAGGCGTTGCCCTGAACTATATCCGATCCTATCTTAGTGACAGACACCAATATGTAGCCATCAATGATATAACCTCTCTCACTTTATCACTAACTGTAGGGGTGCCACAGGGCAGCATCCTAGGACCCTCCTATTTCTTAAATACATCAATGATCTGCCTAATGTCTCTAACATGCATCAACCAATATTGTTTGCTGATGATACTACTCTCATCTATTCTGATCCCAACCCACTCATATTAAATAATGTTGTAAAAAATGAATTAAAAAAAAGTCCACTTATGAATGTCAACCAACAAACTCACACTAAACATAGAAAAGACCTACTACATCTTATTTGGAAGCAAATCAACAAATGCAATTCAGCTTCAGATAGACAATGTAAACATTAGCAATAAAAATTATGGAAAGTTTATTGGCCTATACTTAGACAAGAGATTCAACTTCAGCACCCACATACAACACATAACTAAAATGGTTTCTAAAACTGCTGTTATACTCTCAAAGATCAGATATTATGTACCCTACTCTGCTCTCCTCTCACTATATTATGCACTTATCTATCCCTATCTTACTTATGGTATCTGTGCATGGGGTTCAACCTCTGCAAACCACCTCAAGCCCATCATCACCCAACAAAAATCTGCTACAGGACAATAACAAACTCTGCTTTCAGACAACACACAGCTCCCCTGTTTAAATCCCTAAACATGCTAAACATAAATTCACTCCATGCATTCTTTTGTGCCAATTACATTTATAAAACCCTTTTCTTATGTGTAAACCCTGTTCTGAAACTCTTCCTGGACAGATGTAATAGAACACAATCACCACACCAGACATAAATATCTCTTTGATATCACCAGAGTCAAACTTAATCTGTGTAAACACTATGCAAATAAAGAGACCCAGTCTATGGAACTCACTCGTTAATGAATTGAAAGCTGTCCAACTTTTGCCTTATTCAAAAATAAAACCAAAAAGTACCTAATTTCATCTTCATAGTTTCCTTCCGAGTGCTTTAACTCGCACTGTATCTAGTGGTACCCAATTCCCCAATACTTGTACCTAAGCCATATAACTTTACCATTGTAATTTTAGATATCATCTGATATATCATTTTACCTCGTAAAATTCGACATACTCAGCCCCTGCCAGTTTGGCTTCCGGTCCCAAAAGAGCACCAACGATGCAATCATTAGTCTCCTTGACGTTATCTACTCAGCCCTTGACAAAAATGAGTTTCCGATTGGACTCTTCATTGACCTAAGAAAAGCCTTTGATACTGTTAATCACAACTACCTCTTACTTAAACTCCAGCATTATGGAATCCGAGGCCTTGCCCTTGACTACATCCGATCCTATCTTAGTGACAGACACCAATATGTAACCATCAATGATACAACTTCGTCCACTCTACCAATTTCCGTTGGAGTGCCACAGGGCAGCATCTTAGGACCTCTTCTATTTCTTATATATATAAACGATCTGCCTAATGTCTCTAATATTCTCAAACCTATACTGTTTGCTGACGATACTACTCTTATCTATTCAAACCTCAACCCACATACACTAAATAATGTTGTGAATAATGAATTAAAAAAAGTCCACTTATGGATGTCAACGAACAAACTAACATTAAACATCGAAAAGACTTACTACATCTTATTTGGAAGCAAATCATCAAATGCAATTCAGCTACAGATAGACAACATTAACATCAGTAATAAAGATGATGGCAAGTTTCTTGGCCTATTCCTAGACAAGAGACTCAACTTCAGCACCCACATTCAACACATAACTAAGAAAGTCTCTAAGACAGTTGGTATACTCTCCAAAATCAGATATTACGTTCCTAACTCTGCTCTCCTCTCACTATATTATGCACTAATTTACCCCTATCTTAATTATGGTATCTGTGCATGGGGGTCTACCACTGCAAACCACCTTAAGCCCATCATCACACAGCAAAAATCTGCTATCAGAATGATAACTAACTCAGCTTTCAGACAACACTCAGCTCCCTTGTTTAAATCCCTAAACTTGCTAAATATTAACTCCCTCCACACATTCTCTTGTGTCAACTACATTTACAAAACCCTGTTCTTAAATGCAAACCATGCTCTGAAACTCTCCCTGGACAGATGTAATAGGACCCATTATCACCACACCAGAAATAAATATCTCTTTGATATCCCCAGGGTCAAACTTAATCTGTGTAAACACTCTATGCAAATTAAGGGACCTAGTTTATGGAACTCACTCCCTAGTGAATTGAAAAACTGTAAAACTTTTGCCTTATTTAAAAGCAAAACCAAAAAGTACCTAACTTCATCTTCTTAGTTTCCTACACTGAGCTTTAAATTTGCTCTGTACCTAGTGTTACCCAATCTCCTAATTTTTATGTAATTTCAAACAACCTTATCATTGTGTTCATTGCTGTCTTCTTTTATGTGCTAGCCATATGCTGTATTGTGATTACCAATTTTTGTCAACTACCATTCAAGCTGTCATTGCAACCAATCTTATATTGTTTCTGCTGTATTATGCCTACCAATTTTTTTTGTCAACTACCATTCAAGCTGTCATTGCAATCAATCTTAGCTACCTATGTGCTTTAATATACTGTACCTACAATTTTCTCTCATCTTTTTTTTCATTTCATGTAATCTGTTATCATTTTTTGTCTATAATTTTGCAAGTATTTACCTCCTTAAAATTTTCTTAGATTAAGGACCTGCCCGAAACGCTGCGCGTGCTAGTGGCTTTACAAGACTGTAATTACCATATTTGTATCCTCACATTCCTTATGTACATTCTTGTATATGCATAAATAAATAAATAAATAAATAAATAAATAAATAAAAATATCATGGTTGTTATTTTGATTACATATTCTACTGCATTATTCCTTGAAATGATCCTCAAATTGTGCTTCACTGAACCAATGAATAACCCTGAATTGTTATCCTAATGTACTTAGTAATCCTTGTTCAGTATAGTGTATTGTTATTATTGTGTATTATTCCAATCTTTGTTATTGTGTCAAAATGTCTTACATTTTACCTGTAAATTTTGTTTGAAAATTTTACTGTAATTTATCTTCTTAAAATTATCTGTACCTGTAAAGTAAAGGTGTAAAGTACCCGTAAACATTTTTTATCAATTTTACTGTAAATTATCTACTTATACTTATCTGTTAGTTTAAGGATTTGCCCGACACGCTGTGCGTGCTAGTGGCTTTACAAGAATGTAAAATCAACTTCATTTCTATGTTTTCTCTTAACCCCCCCCCCCCCCAATGTACCTTCTTGTATATACAAATAAATACAAATACAAATACAAATTTTTATTCAGGTAAAGTACATACATACAAGGTAAGATACAAAAGTTGATGGATTTATAGATAGAGCTAGTACATACAATGCCTAAAGCCACTATTACGCAAAGCGTTTCGGGCAGGAAAAACACTAAGACTAAAACTTAATACTAATTGAGATTAAAGTATAAATTGTGTTGAGAAAAAATAAGAAAAAAATGGAAAAAAGGGGGGGGGAACATGGCAGAAAAAAAGCAAAAATACAATTTGGTCAACATACAGCATTGTTTAAAATAGAAGACATGGGTTGACATTTAGGGGTGAGGTAGGTTACATTGAGTTAATTAGGTGGTACTTAGTTTTTATCTTAAACTGGTTGGGAGAGGTACAGTCTTTAACATAATTGGGAAGGTCATTCCACATTCGAGATCCCTTGATTTGTAAAGCATTTCTAGTTTGACTAAGTCGTACTCTTGGAATATCAAATAGGTATTTGTTTCTGGTGTGGTGCTCATGGGATCTGTTACAACCTTCTAGGAAGCTTTTAAGGTCAGGATTGACATTACAGTTCAGCGTTTTATATATATTATTAAATATGACCGAAAAAATAAGATTAATAATTCTAACACGAATTTTCTCAATATTTCTTATGTTTCTTTTCACTGTCGATGGTAACTGAAAAATCAATTTTCCAAAATTCCTTTTTATTTCTAGTCTGACGCGACACTTGAATGCGTTTCGTAATAACTTATTACATTTTCAAAGACTTTAGTTTACACACACTCAACTATAACCTGCAAACACTAAACAGAGTCCTACTATGCTATAATTTAAATGGTTTTCATTTTATATACCTGCATTTGGGTGAGGTGATATGTTACAACAGTTTTGGATGAGGTGAAAACACAAGACAGAACATGAAACAATGGGTATAATATTGGGTAAGTTTAAAGGGAAGAATGAAGGTAACTGCAAAGGGCCTATTGGCCCATATCTCTTGATGCTTCTATATTGGTGCGGAGTCTTGAAGTGGGTAGAATATAATTGTGCATTAATTGGCTGTTGATTGCTGGTGTTGACTTCTTGATGTGTAGTGCCTCGCAGATATCAAGCCACCTGCTATCGCTGCATCTATAGATGATTTCTGTGTTTTTTGTTAAAACTTCTCTGGTGATGGTCTGGTTGTGGGAAGACATTATATGTTCTTTAATGGAGCCCTGTTGCTTATGCATCGTTAATCGCCTGGAAAGAAATGATGTTATCTTGCCTATATACTGAGTTCTTTGAGGCTTACAGTCCCCAAGTGGGCATTTGAAGGCATAGACGACATTGGTCTCTTTTAAAGCGTTCTGCTTTGTGTCTGGAGAGTTTCTCGTGAGTAGGTTGGCCGTTTTTTTGGTTTTATAGTATATCGTCAATTGTATCTTCTGATTTTTGTCTGTAGGGATAACGTTTCTATTAACAATATCTTTCAGGACCCTTTCCTCCGTTTTATGAGCTGTGGAAAAGAAGTTCCTGTAAAATAGTCTAATAGGGGGTACAGATGTTGTTAGTTGCCTCTTCAGAGGTTGCATGGCGTTTCACCTTCCTTCTTATGATGTCTTCAACGAAACCATTGGAGAAGCCGTTGTTGACTAGGATCTGCCTTACCCTACAGAGTTCTTCATCAACTTGCTTCTATCCTGAGCTGTGGCTGAGAGCACGGTCGACATATGCGTTAACAACACTTCTCTTGTACCTGTCTGGGCAGTCACTGTTGACATTGAGGCACATTCCTATGTTTGTTTCCTTAGTGTAGACTGCAGTGTGGAAACCTCCGCTCCTTTCCATGACTGTTACATCTAGAAAGGGCAGCTTCCCATCCTTCTCCATCTCCTAAGTGAAACGCAACACAGAATTCCGCTCATATGCCTCCTTCAGCTCCTGCAGATGTCTAACATCAGGTACCTGTGTAAAAATGTCGTCAACATACCTGCAGAATATGGCCGGTTTTAAGTTCATGTCAACTAAGACCTTTTGTTCGATGGTACCCATGTAGAAGTTCGCAAACAGGACACCTAGGGGAGAACCCATGGCGACCCCATCTACTTGGTTATACATGTGCTCATCCGGGCTCAAGAAGGGTGCCTCTTTAGTACAAGCTTGGAGTAGTTTCCTTAGAATGTTTTCTGGTATGTCAAAAGAAGTACAGGCCGAATCACGATACACTCTGTCCGCTATCTTCCCGATTGTTTCATCCACAGGTACGTTGGTAAACAGTGATTCTACGTCCAACGAGGCTCTTATCCCTGTGGCCCGTGTTCCCCGCAATAAGTCAACAAATTCCTTTGGAACTTCAGGCTGAAGGCGCAAGGGGCATAAGAAGTCAGCAAGCCGTTGAGTCGCTTCGCCAGTCTGTACGTGGGTGTGGGTATCTGGCTGATGATTGGCCGAAGTGGGTTTCCAGGCTTGTGTTACTTGACATTTCCATACGCGTATCCAGGTTTGTATTCCCCAATGATCTTTGGCAGGTGGAGTCCGGATTTCTTGGCGTTCACAGTTTCGATCAATTTGTTGACCATTGCTTTCAATTCGGCTGTAGTGTCCTTCGTTACCCTTTGGAATTTAGTTTGGTCAGAGAGTATGAAGTTCATTTTCGCCAGATATTCGTCTTTTCTAAGAATGACATATATTGGCGACTTGTGGATGAAACAATCGGGATGATAGCGGACATAGTGTATCGTGATCCGGCCTGTACTCCTCTTGACATACCAGAAAACATTCTAAGGAAACTACTCCAAGCTTGTACTAAAGAGGCACCCTTCTTGAGCCCGGATGGACACATGTATAAGCAAGTAGATGGGGTCACCATGGGCTCTCCCCTAGGTGTCCTGTTTGCGAACTTCTACATGGGTACCATCAAACAGAAGGTCTTAGTTGACATGAACTTGAAACCGGCCATATACTGCAGGTATGTTGACGACATTTTTACACAGGTACCTGATGTTAGACATCTGCAAGAGCTGAAGGAGGCATTTGAGCGGAATTCTGTGTTGCGTTTCACTTACGAGATGGAGAAGGATGGGAAGCTGCCCTTTCTAGATGTAACAGTCATAGAAAGGAGCGGAGGTTTCCACACTGCAGTCTACACTAAGGAAACAAACATAGGAATGTGCCTCAATGCCAACAGTGATTGCCCAGACAGGTACAAGAGGAGTGTTGTTAACGCTTATGTCGACCGTGCTCTCAGCCACAACTCAGGATGGAAGCAAGTCGATGAAGAACTCTGTAGGGTAAGGCAGGTCCTAGTCAACAACGACTTCTCCAATGGTTTCGTTGATGACATCACAAGAAGGAAGGTGAAACGCCATGCATTTGTTCCCTAATTCGGATTCCCAGTTGATATTAGCAGCAGCAGCAGCTATAAAATTGCCTATAGCAGTTTCATTGTGCAGCCTAAAACTTAACTCCCTTGTCTCTAGAGGTGGTTTGTTAATGTTGGTTAGGAGAAATGTGGGGTAATGGTCTGCAGTGCTATCGATGATTATCCCTGAAGTAAGTGGAGAGGTTATGTTGGTCCAGATGTGATCAAGAGCCGTGGCAGTACTGTCAGTGATTCTAGTAGGTTTAAGGGTATGAGGAAGCAGGAATTCATACAGTTGAGGAAACTGTAGCGTGGTAGTGGGAGGAGAGGAGCGTGGTAGTGGGAGATCAGTCAGCTTCCTCATACCCTTAATCACTAGACCTACTAGAATCACTGATAGTACTGCCACGACTCTAGATCACATCTGGACCAACATAACCTCTCCGCTTACTTCAGGTATAATCACCGATAGCACTACAGACCATTACCCCACATTTCTCTTAACTAACATTAACAAACCACCTCTGGAGACAAGGGAGTTAAGCTTTAGGCTGCACAATGAAACTGCCATAGGCAATTTTATAGCTGCTGCTGCTGCTAATATCAACTGGGAGTCCGAGTTAGGTAACATAAGGGACATCAACCTAGCAGTGCAATCTTTTCTTCAAAAAACTCTTAGCCTTTATAACACCCACTGTCCTATGCTTACAAAACAAGTCACAACTAAAAGGCTTAACAATCCCTGGCTTACAAAGGGAATACTTAAATCCATTAATAAAAAACATGACCTTGAGAAGAAGTATAGGTTAGGAACCGTCTCCAAAGAATTCTCAAAGAATTACTTGTTATTGCTATCTAAAATAATTAGGAGAGCCAAAATTAAATACTACGAAGATAAATTTACCCAAATAAAGAGCAACATTAAAAAAACTTGTAGCACAATTTCACAAATATTGGGATCGAAGAAGATTTTGAGTAACAAACCAACACTCCTGTCTAATAACGTTGGTCAGCCTTCAGCCTCTGATTCTGCTATTGAGTTCAATAGATTCTTCTCTTCCATTGGGTCATCCCTTGCAAATGATATTCCATCTTCCAGTACTGATGTTAAGGACTATCTTACAGGTAACTATCCACAGTCTCTGTACCTAAAGCCTACTAATTCCACCGACGTTAATGAGATAATCCTTTCCCTTAAAATCAAGTCTAGTGACCTTGAGGAGATACCAACTTTAATTTACAAAAGAGCCTCCAGATCTTTAGCCCCTGCTATTGCTTTGCTCTTCAACAAGTCACTTGAACTCCAAACCTTTCCAGATATTCTAAAAAAAAAGCGAGAGTAACCCCTGTCCACAAATGTGGTGATCTCACAGATGTTAACAACTACAGACCTATATCAATCCTGCCTAACTTGTCAAAAATATTTGAAAAACTAATCTACAAGCAGCTTTACTCTTATCTAGCCAAACACAATATACTTAGCTATTGTCAATATGGCTTCAGACCCAAAAAAAGCACTAACGATGCACTTATTAGTATGATTAACTTGATTCATGCAGCTCTTGATAAAAATGAGTTCCCTGTTGGGTTATTTGTGGACCTGCATAAGGCTTTTGACACTGTCAACCACCAAAACCTTCTTCTTAAATTACATCATTATGGAGTCAGAGGACACTCCCTGCAATACCTCAAATCTTACCTTACTGACAGGCTCCAGTATGTTTCTGTGAATAATTCAATTTCTCCCACCCTACCCATCAACATCGGTGTTCCTCAGGGCAGCATACTTGGCCCTCTCCTCTTTCTCATCTACATTAATGACCTTCCAATTGCCTCCCAACACCTCAAACCAATTCTATTTGCTGACGACACTACCTTCATTTACTCCAGTCCTGACCCCCTTGCTCTAAATGCCACAGTAAATACTGAGCTAAATAAAGTCCATCTTTGGCTAACTGCCAACAAACTCACCCTTAACATTGACAAAACTTTCTATATTCTGTTTGGCAATAAATCCTCAAATCAAATAAATCTCAGAATAAACAATACCCAAATTTGTAACAATTTAAATGGCAAATTCCTTGGCGTTCTCATTGACCATAAGCTGAATTTCCAGGGACACATTCTAAATATATCAAAAAAAGTTTCAAAAACTGTTGGCATTCTGTCTAAGATCAGATATTATGTACCCCGCCCTGCCCTGGTGACTCTCTATTACTCCCTCATCTATCCATATCTCAACTATGGTATTTGTGCTTGGGGTTCTACTACCCAAAATCATTTTCGTCCTCTAATTACTCAACACAAAGCTGCTATTAGGACAATATCCAACTCTGGCCCCAGACGTCACTTGGTTCCCCTACTCAAATCTCTGAATATGTTAGATATTAAGTCGCTGCACATTCTCTCATGTGTATTATACATATATAAAACGCTGAACTGTAATGCCAATCCTGACCTCAAAAGCTTCATTGAAGGTTATAACAGAACCCATGAGCACCACACCAGAAACAAATGCAGTTTTGATATTCCAAGAGTAAGACTTAATCAAACTAGAAATGCTCTACAAATCAAGGGACCCAGAATGTGGAATGACCTTAAAGACTGTACCTCTTTCAACCAGTTTAAGATAAAAACGAAGCACTACCTAATAAATTCCCTGTAACCTACCTTACCCCTCTATTGTCAACCCATGTCTGCTTTTTTAAACAACGCTGTTTGTCGACGTAATTGTATTTGTGCTGCTTTTTCAGCCATGTTCCCCCCCCCCCCTTTCTTATTTTTATTTGTTCTCAAAGCATTTTAAACTTTAAACTCAATTAGTATTAAGTTTTCTAGTCTTTAATGTTTTTCCTGCCCGAAACGCTTTGCATAATAGTGGCTTTAGGCATTGTATGTATTAGCTTTATCTATAAATCCATCAACTTTGTATCTTACCTTGTATGTATGTACCTTACCTGAATAAAAGATTTTATTTAATTTAATTTAATAATTTAATGTGCTGTGTCATATCTGCAATTTTGATCATTAAAGTGCTAATTGTCATAGATACTAGATAAGAGGTTATGGTCTGGATCTATAATAATTTGCATAAGAGGGCTGTTGTACAGAGAAGCCAAAAAGACAATGATAAAAGAACTAGCTATGGAAAATATATATATATAAAACTATACACATAAATGAGGTAGATTGCTTAAGAGTACTTTTAGGTACACTGTAGGTAATTATTTGCACTAATGATCAAAATTGCACAGGCTAAGCAAAGAGCACAATGGAGCAATGGTGGTTGGGCTAGGCAACCTGGGTTACAATGGTGGTTGGGCTAGGCAACCTGGGTTACAATGGTGGTTGGGCTAGGCAACCTGGGTTACAATGGTGGTTGGGCTAGGCAACCTGGGTTACAATGGTGGTTGGACTAGGCAACCTGGGTTACAATGGTGGTTGGGCTAGGCAACCTGGGTTACAATGGTGGTTGGGCTAGGCAACCTGGGTTACAATGGTGGTTGGGCTAGGCAACCTGGGTTACAATGGTGGTTGGGCTAGGCAACCTGGGTTACAATGGTGGTTGGGCTAGGCAACCTGGGTTACAATGGTGGTTGGACTAGGCAACCTGGGTTACAATGGTGGTTGGGCTAGGCAACCTGGGTTACAATGGTGGTTGGGCTAGGCAACCTGGGTTACAATGGTGGTTGGGCTAGGCAACCTGGGTTACAATGGTGGTTGGACTAGGCAACCTGGGTTACAATGGTGGTTGGGCTAGGCAACCTGGGTTACAATGGTGGTTGGGCTAGGCAACCTGGGTTACAATGGTGGTTGGGCTAGGCAACCTGGGTTACAATGGTGGTTGGGCTAGGCAACCTGGGTTACAATGGTGGTTGGGCTAGGCAACCTGGGTTACAATGGTGGTTGGGCTAGGCAACCTGGGTTACAATGGTGGTTGGGCTAGGCAACCTGGGTTACAATGGTGGTTGGGCTAGGCAACCTGGGTTACAATGGTGGTTGGGCTAGGCAACCTGGGTTACAATGGTGGTTGGGCTAGGCAACCTGGGTTACAATGGTGGTTGGGCTAGGCAACCTGGGTTACAATGGTGGTTGGGCTAGGCAACCTGGGTTACAATGGTGGTTGGGCTAGGCAACCTGGGTTACAATGGTGGTTGGGCTAGGCAACCTGGGTTACAATGGTGGTTGGGCTAGGCAACCTGGGTTACAATGGTGGTTGGGCTAGGCAACCTGGGTTACAATGGTGGTTGGGCTAGGCAACCTGGGTTACAATGGTGGTTGGGCTAGGCAACCTGGGTTACAATGGTGGTTGGGCTAGGCAACCTGGGTTACAATGGTGGTTGGGCTAGGCAACCTGGGTTACAAAGAAAAAGTTGAATATAAATTCTAAAGTAATATAAACTTAATGGTAATTTAAGTAATAAAAACTTAATGGGCACTTAGGAATGTAAAAAAATGAACTAGAATAATAAATAACAATAGATGACCAAAAGAGTCAAAAAGCAATTATGAAATCTATAAAATGAAAAGCTTACTTACTATACTATTATAAGTACACTATAGTTGAATACTAGAGTTACACTAAAACA
This sequence comes from Procambarus clarkii, assembly GCF_040958095.1. Classification (NCBI taxonomy): domain Eukaryota; kingdom Metazoa; phylum Arthropoda; class Malacostraca; order Decapoda; family Cambaridae; genus Procambarus; species Procambarus clarkii. The sequence goes on from NC_091152.1 coordinate 5,429,362, forward strand.
AAATGAGGTAGTTTAAATAGAGATACACTCAGGAACACTGGATAATGAAGTTTATACTAGAGGACATGTTTATACTACATGTTCCATAGTACACTGGCAAAGCCAGTGTACTATGCAACATGGGAGTAAAGAGAAAAAAAGACAATAATAAAGATCACAATTTTTTTTTTAAATAAAGTTAAAACCTTTTGAGCAGGCAGAGCTAAAGCACAACAGCAGATATCCTACAGTCACTGAGGAAAGAATTAAGGTGAGCTTCAGTGGTTATTGAATAGGTTTTTCCAGTGTCAGTCCTCCTAGCTATAATTTTACCATCTCGCACAAAACAATGTTTAATTATACAGGAATTTTTGCAGAAACCATGCAGTTTGAAAAAGAGATTTTGCCTGCACCTGGTCAGACATTCATTCACATAAACAGTGGATTTACTAGCGACTGCAGATGAGATAAGATCAGACTTGCGGGAGCAGCTATCTAGTTTAACTCGAATTCTCCTGTTATTTATACCAGATGATTTGGTACCCACTCTATAAGCTGATTTGATGACACTTTTTTGGATTGAATACCTTAACTTATCCTGCAATACCTTGATCACGATGGCAGCACAGTCTTCTCCGTCAGTTTCCTGGGGAAAATCACGTGAAGAGATAATTACAGACTGAAGTAGTTCATGTTGGTCTGTTTCGTCTTGGGTAACAGTGTGTTGCTGTTGAAGGTTGTTCAGATGGTTCTCAAACTTTTGTAACATTTCTTCCTGTTTTCTAGTGGTTTCATCTGGATTGAAGTTAGTAACTGCGTTCTTGAGAAGGTTTAATTCTTGTTTGAGGTGGACGACTTTGGTAGATAGATCTTGATTATTCTTGAGTAGTAGGCATCTTTCAGTCTCGGAAGACTGGAGTTACGCCCTGACAGGGCACAAAGCCAGGGTAGGTAGATATCGAGGAGAAACTGTTACCCATGCACCAGGTCCCCCCTCTCCACGTTGCTGAAATTATCCAATAGAAAGGCAAATGCCAGTACACATGGTTCCAGCAGCGTCGCAGGAGCTGCCAGAACGAGGTCGACGTCAACAACGAACTGCCTTAGGGGCTCCAACTCCGGATTTTTCCTCGAGGTTGACTCCTGAAACCTTTCCCCCAAAAAAAGGGGTATGGCCGCAAGGCAGCGGAGGTTTAAAATAAGGGTTTTCCTTCCCCTAGATGGGCTGCCTTCCCAGGCTATCGAGTCCCATCTACCCGGAGCAGTTGGTTTTAAGGCGCCAGAGGCACTCCCTCGCCCCTTCTCCTGTCGGTAAAAGCAATTCCGCCAGACTTAAAGACTAAGCCACCCGTGCAGACCAGGAGTTGGACTTGGTTGTCAGGGGCTATTGGAGACGCATGCCGTATAGGAGCATTTTATAGGTCATGGGAGCTCGTCCCCCATTACCACCCCCTGGCTATGACAACCCCTTGGAACCTATTCTTGAGTAAGGCTCCAGCTTCATCCTGCAAAGATAATAATGAACCTTGCAGGTTCATTATTAAGGCCGACTGCTCTTTGATTACTGACATTTGGTCTTCATGTACTTGGGTTAATAACTTGAGCCAAGGGTATATAAATAAATAAATAATCAGTTACTTGCTTGGTGAGGAGAGGACAATAAGTGTTGTAAAGACTTAGAATTTTGGAAAGGAAGAGGTTAATTAATGAATTTATATCCTGTTTATTATTAAATTAAATTCAGATTCTCAGTTTCTATTACATATTCACTGATGGTTTCCTACACCGCCCCACGGGTGCAGTTGTCCTGACAATGGGCGATGGCTTATATTTTGTATATTTTGAGTGGGGAGTCCGTATAAACAACTGGGCCTCTACCCTTCAAGCAGAACTATTTGCCTTGCTTCTTGCACTGAAATGTGTACAAGTCTCCAAACTTGATACATTAATTGTAAGTGACTCCTTATCATCCTTAATTGCTCTCAACTCTTTAAGACATAACTGTAACATACTCGTGCCCGATACAAAAAAGTTATTAAAGATGGTAACAGAGTCCATCTCATGTTGGCCTCCGAATGTATGATAGAGTTGATGGGTTAGCCAAAGAATCTGTCTTTAAAGGAGAAATTGAGTGTAACCTTGGATTGTCAATGAGCAATCTGAGAGCTGCAGTACACCAAGAACTTCAATAAAATCTTGTAGATCTGAGGCTCAAAGTGAAATCGACACCAGTAATTCCATCTATCATCATACTATCATGCAAGAGGAGCCACACATCTATGGTTCATCCAATAAAATTAGCAGACTTCTAGATGTTACTACTGCTCGGCTTAGACTCGGTTTCAAGTATCTCTGGGAATTATCATTACCTGCTGATGTAGACCTGACCAAATGTAAACTGTGTCAACAAAATTATTCGCACACCCTCCGTCACTATGTGATGGAGTGCAAAAAGGTACGTGAAATCAGAGACAATTCTATAGCCAATGTTCCAGCTCAATGGTCTAGTGTCTCACAAATTTCTTCCTTACCCCCAGATATACAGCAGCATTTAAGACATACTAACATTAACAGAAACTTTAATATTGAAATAGCACGCTCCTCACCAGATTTAACAGATCAGTTTGCTATAACCCCCTTTGAATTAACATCAGCATTAGGAAAACCTAAGCAAACTGCCCCTGGTGAGGATGGTATAACTTATAACATCTTGAGCTTACTGAATGATGTCCCTAGCCACCCTCTGCTTGATCTCTATCAAATGAGTCTCTCACAAGGTATCTTGCCAAAGAAATGGACACAAAGTCTCATAATACCAATTCCTAAACCTAACTCTCCAAAAATTCAGACCCATTTCCCTTACATCTTGCATGTGTAAAGTCTTGGAGAGAATTGTTCTCAATCGTGTCATGTTTCAGGTCAAAGAAAAACTGGCCCCAAACCTATATGGGTTCATGCCCAAGTGTAGCACACAAACATGCTTTGCTGAATATTTTGTACACTCCCAGGATGGGACACAGGCAGCCTTTATTGACCTAAAGTCAGCTTTCGATGTAGCGAATGGCGAAATAATATTAGAGCAACTTGCTGAATTTGGAATCAAAGTTTTAGTTTAGTTCATTTATTATGCACCCCATACCCATCTTGTGAGCGGTAGTGGAAAGGGTTACAGAGGCACATAATGGGCTCAGGGACTGAACCCCACAATTCATTTAGCTAAGCAAGTTACAATCTTGATGAGCTAGTTACAAAATTCAATATAAGTCATCACATCAACAATGGGTTCGAGATCGACCTTAAGTACAGGTTCTAAATTAAGCAACTGACATATGTGGAGAGCTAGTGTCAAAATTTATGTTTGTCCTGCACACCGCCCCCTATCCAGTGGGCGGTGTGCAGGACATCCAGTGGGCAGCGGTGTCCACCGCTGCCCACTGGATGGGGGGCGGTGTGCAGGGCAAACATATCAGTTATGACACTAGCTCTCCACATATGTCAGTTGCTTAATTTAGAAACTATACTTGTGGTCGATCTCGAACCCATTTATGATGTGATGACTTATACTGAATTTTGTAACTAGCTCATCAAGATTGTAACTTGCTTAGCTAAATGAATTGTGGGGTTCAGTCCCTGAGCCCATTATGTGCCTCTGTAACCCTTTCCACTACCGCCCACTAGATGGGTATGGGGTGCATAACAAATGAACTAAACTAACTATTGTAGAGTGCATTTGTGAGATAAGAGATAGTGCTTATAATATGTAATCTAAACCTCACTCTCCACATAATCTTTAGTATAGATTTCTGTGAAAGTTGCAAATACTGCATTTGCTTCTGTGAGGAAACCATTTATGAAAGGTACTTTTCTTTTCAAACCTTGTTGGGAAAGATAAATGAGGTTACTTAGTGTGAATTATTTGGACCAGGAGGATCTCTTGGTTGGTCCAATGGTTTCCTTTCGCTCCAAGGAAACTGATATTTCGGGTGGGTTTTTATTTATGTTATTTAATCTTCTAATTTGACTGCTTATTTGGCAGGTGGGAGAAGATTTATATAATTTACAGTTTGTGCTTTAGGATAATATTTGGGATAGTCCGCTTAGTCTCCTGCAAACAGGTTCCTCTATTTTGTCCAAGCCACGAAGTAGCCCCAGTATTATTACTTAAAACTACTAATATTAAGGGTAATAAGGCCCAATTTAATGGGCCAAGAAAAAATTATTTAAGACTCATTGAGTTGTTACCCTCCACGGAAATCTTTAGTAAAAGGCGAAAGATTTATGCGTTTTGAAGGGAAACCAGAGTTAAATATATGAGAAAATTAGCGATACCGACGACAGATCGCTGAGGCGAAAGAGGTAAACTTATTTCGGGACTAGAAGGGCATCGACCGGTAACTTTAAGAAACAACAATTGCTTTATTCTTTGCAATATTTTTCTATTGTTGTGCTACCATGAGTTTTATTCTGTATCTTTACTGTTTGGATATATTTATAAGTGTGCATTGTTTTCATAACATAGTTTGTGTTATCTGTTTGACACGTGCTAAAATATATAGTGATGATCCTTGATATGTTACATACGCCATCTGAAAGTTAAAAACTTAACCGTACTCTTATACCATACTCGTGAAAATAAGCAGTAAAAGCGTCGATATATGTTATCGATAGTATCTAAATAATGTAGTAATTATTAACTTAATAATAACCCTCCGTCACTATGTGATGGAGTGCGAAAAGATACGTGAATTGAGAGACAATTCTGCAACAAATGTTCCAAAGATGTTCACATATTTCATTCAAAATGATCTACTAGAAATTTTAGCCAAATATCCTCAGTTTGCTAAATGTAGGTAGAAACTAAGTGATTGTAACCTATCTACCGCTGCCCACTGGATGGGGGCGGTGTGCAGGACAAACATATAAATTATAACATTTATTGATTTATTTATATATATACAAGAAGGTACATTGGGTTTGTGAGAATACATTGGATAGTACAGTATTTACACTCTTGTAAAGCCACTAGTACGCGCAGCGTTTCGGGCAGGTCCTTAATCTAGCAGATAATTTTAAGTAGGTAATTTCTATCATTAGCTCTCCACATGTCAGTTCCCTAATTTAGAAACTCTACTTTTGGTCGATCTCGAACCCATTGATGATGTGACGACGTATATTGAATTTTGTAACTATCTCATCAAGATTGTAGCTAAATGAATTGTTGGATTCAGTCCTTGAGCCCATTATATGCCTTTGTAACCCTTTCCACTACCGCCCACAATATGAGTATGTGGTGCATAATAGAAGAGCTAAACTAAAAAACTTCCTGGACTCTCTTTTAAATTTGGCAATTGTTGAACCAAATAATTTCTTCTTCAAATGCTTTCAAGCTCAACAAGGCACAGTGTAGGACTGAGAACAGGCAATGCTTTATGACCCACAGAGTTATTAACCCATGGAACTGCCTACTTGCCAAAGCTGAAAATGTTAAGATTCTGCTGAACTTTAAAATACAGCTGGACAAAATTATCAGGACGAATCGGGGGTCCTTTGACAAGCCGCCGGCTTCCTGTCGTCGTCGAGGCCACTAGAGTGTTATAGCGGCCCTGAGGTAAATTTTGGTACAGTATATATTTTGTATAAAGATTTATCCTTTAGATTTAATTGCCATTACAATTTCTATGTTACATTGGCTTACGCCTATCACACTCGTTATTATTATCACTTAACATGTATCCCTGCACATGCACACCATAGGCTGCAACTTGCAGTTATAAACTCTAGCAACTGTAGTTGCAATTTACTAGCAACTACAGCTGCAACTTACTAGCAACTGCAGCTGCAACTTACTAGCAACTGCAGCTGCAACTTACTAGCAACTGCAGCTGCAACTTACTAGCAACTGCAGCTGCTACTTACTAGCAACCGCGAAGCTGCAATAAACTCCAGCATCTTCAGTTGCAAATTTCTACGCAACTTGCAGTTGCAAATATTGTATATAAATTAATACAATTTATATCGCCTATGTTCATCCTCACGCCCAAAAATGGCAGGGGTTTGTAATGAAGCGACGAGTGCGCGGCAGTACACTTTTTAAAAATTAAAATTCTGCAATATTCTGTAACATAATATTTGTTATATGTCCCACAGACATCAAAACATGTAAAGAAATAGGGAGTATATTTGTAATATCATTGTATATAGTATAAGAGCGTGGTAGTGGGAGGAGAGGAGCGTGGTAGTGGGAGGAGAGGAGCGTGGTAGTGGGAGGAGAGGAGCGTGGTAGTGGGAGGAGAGGAGCGTGGTAGTGGGAGGAGAGGAGCGTGGTAGTGGGAGATCAGTCAGTGTGACGCGTGCAGGCGACGCGGACGGAGTGTAGCCCGGACTCCCGCTGACCGCCCCTGCAGGAACACCCGCACCATGCAGGCGTCCACCACACACCAGGAAGATGACCTCCAACAGTATGGGTGAGGCGATGCTAGTTATTGTTTGCCCTGTCATTGTATCTGTGGGCGTGGAGCGGGTGTTGTGGGCGTGGAGCGGGTGTTGTGGGCGTGGAGCGGGTGTTGTGGGCGTGGAGCGCGGGTTGTGGGGGTGGAGCGCGGGTTGTGGGGGTGGAGCGTTGGTTGTGGCCCACCAAACACAGAACGTTTGTGGACGTTTTTAAATGGTTCCACAAAGGTAATACTGTAACTTTTGACATAAATACGTATATCTGACATTCTTAAAACCAAAGGATATAACTAAAAACATATATTCTTATGACACAGTTTTTTAAGATTTATGTAAAAATTTAAAAATAATAGTGAATGCTATGGTATTATAATGTTTTCATGCTTTATATTTAAGAATAAATAATTTTCAGTCAACATTTAGTTTTTTTGTTTACTTTCTGTAAAGCTATCCAGTTTACGTTCTTATAACATAAATATAACATTTATATGACGTCAGTATAACGTTATTTACACGACATCATTACGTTATTATGATGTTATATTAACGTATAATTCCTGTATGAAAACCAGAATATATATTGAACTTTATGTTTTAAACCTTGTAAAGTTATCATAAAACTTGGAATAAGACGGTAAGCATGCTTTACTTATGAAAATATACAAACAAATCAACAAAAACATTTTAACATAAAAAACATGAACATAACATAAATTAACAGCATGCATGGGAGTTAACTGGAACTCTGTAATATTGCATACATGAACCTTAAGGTACAAACCCAGTGTATTTACTCATGCAGTTCTTTCCTAAATCTAAATTTTTCCAATTTTTACACTTTGTTTCGAGTTCTGTCTTGTGTTGCTACTTTTAATACCCCATTAATGTCCCCTTTGTTATGTCCATTCATCCCATTGTGCACCTCTACCATATGTCACTCCTAATTCTTTGCTTTTCTAGAGAATGTAATATAAGCTTTGACAATCTTTCTTCATATGACAGGTTAACAGGTAGAACAAAGATTACCATTTATATATGGATAACTATTATAAGTCGGTTTGAATGAGTGAATTGCTGCTTGAAGATAGGTATATACACGTGTGGTACTATCAGATTGCATCGTGGTGAGCCTAAAACCCTTCAGATCCAAGCAAAGGGTAAAATGCCAGCAGATACAATTGCGAACACATTGATACCAAAATGAAAGACATATGACGAGAATTGAGGTAACCAAAGTGAAAAGTGTGTTCACATTACATTGCACTAGAGTGCTCCCAGGTTACTTTCTCTCACTTTCTCTGTTTTGTGTGGATGGTCCGCCGTGCTTTCATCACGTCAGCGGGTGGAGCACGCTGCTGTTTTTGACATTTCATGCATAAATTCCGGTTGGAAATTCTATTGCGAACACATTGATACCAAAATGAAAGACCTAGGATGACAATTGAGGTGACCAGAATGAAAAGAGTGTATACATTTTATCGCTCTTGTGCGCTCCCTGGTAACACGCTCTCGCTTTCTCTGTTTGTTGCGGATGGTAAGCCGGGCTTTTGGAGTTTATATGCCTTTAGTCCTGTAGAGAATTCTATTGCGAACACATTGATGCTAAATTGAAAAACCTAGGATGAGAATTGAGGTAACAAAGTTGAAAAGGGTATACACTTTTCAGTATTATCACGCTCAGCTTTCTTTTTCTGGTACCCTTGGCCTACATTCATCTTGTCGGCGGGTGGAGCGCGCTGCTGTCTTTGACATTATATTCACATAGTTCTGTTGGGAATTCTATTGCGAACGCATTGATACCAAAATGAAAGACATAGGACGAGAATTAAGGTGACAAAGTTGAAAAGAGTATACACTTTTCAGTATTTCCGCACACTACCAGGGAATGTCCAAAAAAAAATGGAGAGAGTGGAGGGGTAACTTGCCCAAAACGCGAAATTGTTTGGGGAGATTAACTTTCGTTCAATACTATTATGCAAGAGGAGCGACACATCTATGGTTCATCCAATAAAATCAGCAGACTTCTAGATGTTACTACTGCTCGGCTTAGACTCGGTTACAAGTATTTCTGGGAATTCTCATTATCTGCCGATGTAGACCTGACCAAATGTTAACTGTCAACAAAATTATTCGCACACCCTCCGTCACTATGTGATAGTGAATTCAGAGACAATTTTATAACCAATGTACCAACGATGTGTCAATATTTCATTCAAAATTATCTGGTACCAGAAATTTTAGCCAAATATCCCCAGTTTGCTAACTGTAAGTAGTAACAAAGTGATTGTAACCTATCCACCGCTGCCCACTGGATGAGGGGCGGTGTGCAGGACAAACATATCAATTGTGACACTAGCTCTCCACATATGTCAGTTGCTTAATTTAGAAACTGTACTTGTGATCGATCTCGAACCCATTGTTGATGTGACGACTTATACTGAATTTTGTAACTAGCTCATCAAGATTGTAACTTGCTTAGCTAAATGAATTGTGGGGTTCAGTCCCTGAGCCCATTATGTGCCTCTGCAACCCTTTCCACTACCGCCCACAAGATGGGTATGGGGTGCATAATAAATGAACTAAACTAACTTTAAGGCATCCTGAAAGAAAGCTTGGAGGGCTTGAAAAATTGCAGAACGAAGCCTTGAGGATAATCCTTGGGTGCCTTCGTACCACAAAGATACTTAATATGAGAAAGGAACTTAATATTCCGAGCGTTGTTTATCGTGTTACTGAAAATAACTGTCAAATTGGTATAAAAATGCTTAGGCTAGCTCATCCTAACCGTTGCACAGAAGCCCTCCAGAATTTCTTTATTGAATGTAAACATTGTTTCAAATAGATAAATAAAATTGGAACTGAACTCAGAAAGTATCAGATTTATAATTTGTACCAAGAGAGACAACAATAGCACTTTCCTGCACTGTAGGAAATTACACCCTTTTCAATTTTAATCCCTCCCTTTCCATCAAAGGAGCAAATTAGAGATCAGTCCCAGCTTTGTTTTGAGGCAAAGCTCAACGTCTTAAGCCATATTGATGCTCTGTCCACAGAGCATTCTCTCTCTCAAATCATATACACTGAAGGTTTCCTAGAGCGCCCAACGGGTGCAGCTGGAAGTGCAGTTGTCCTGGCAATAGGATATGACTTATATTTTGAGTGGGGAGTCCGTATAAACAACTGGGCCTCTACCCTTCAGACTGAACTATTTGCCTTGCTCCTTGCACTGAAATGTGTACAAGTATCCAAACTTGATACATTAATTGTAAGTGACTCTTTATCATCCTTAATTGCTCTCAACTCTTTAAGACATAACTGTAACATGCTTGTGTCTGAAGCTAGACACAAATACAATAACAACTTGAGGAACCTTATCATAAACAATAATCTCAACAAAAATCACATAGTTCTCAGAGGTGATTTCAATATTGACCTAGGGCTACAAAATAACCCTCAAGTAGACTATTTCTTCAACAGCATGAATTCCTGTATGCTCATCCCCGCAATCACCAGGCCCACCCGAGTCACTCAAACATCTGCGACTACCCTGGATCACTGATGGACCAACATAACAGCTCCTCTTACATCAAGTATAATCACTGACAGAACAACTGACCACTATCCTACCTTCCTTGTAGCGAACATGGCCATAACACCACCAGGTAACAAGAAAATTACCTTTAGGTTACAATGTGAAGCGGCAATAGGCAATCTCACAAATGCCCTCCACAATGTAAACTGGGAATCTAAATTTATCAATACACAGGATAATAATTCGTTAACTAGCCTCTTTCCAAAATTTAAAGCCTTTACAATACTTATTGTCCTCTCCTCACCAAGCAAGTAACTGGCAAAAAGGTTAAATAATCCCTGGCTCACTAATGGCATACTTAAAGCAATCGACAAGAAACATGAATATGAAAAAAAAACTTAGGATTGGCCTAGTTGGAAAAGAAGTAGTTAAGAGGTACTCATCAGTGCTTACCAGTATAAGAAGAGCAAAGCGTTCCTATTACGAGAATAGATTCAAAGAAGCAAAAGGCAACATAAAAAGCACATGGAGAGCCATCTCTACCATCCTAGGAGCTAAACAACATTTACATAATAAGATAAAAATCTCCAAGGATGGTTATACACCTGCAACAGATCTTGAAACAGCAACTGAATTTAATAGCTTCTTTTCATCGTTTGGTGCTCACCTTGCCCGAAAAATCCCAGAGACTCAGACATATGTTACCACATATCTTTCACGCAGCTATCCAAACTCTCTTCTCCTCTCTCCGGTCAGCCCTACAGATGTTGTGTCCATCATTCACTCGCTAAAAACCAAAGCTGGGAACATTAGTGAAATACCATCGATGGTACACAGGCGTGCCTCCCATGCCCTTGCACCATCCATAGCACTGCTGTTCAACAAATCCCTAGAGTGTCATACCTTCCCTGATATCCTTAAAAAAGCAAGAGTAACGCCAGTTCATAAAGGAGGTAACACGGCAGACATAAATAATTACAGACCCATATCGAATCTACCTATATTATCAAAAATATATTTTTTTTTTTTACAAACAGCTCTACTCCAATCTTGTAAAATTCAATATACTAATTAAGTCCCTGTCAGTTTGGCTTCCGCTCCCAAAAGAGTACCAATGATGCTATTGTTAGTCTGCTTGACTTAATCTTCTCAGCCCTTGACAAAAGTGAGTTTCCAATTGAACTCTTCATCGGCCTGAGAAAGGCCTTTGATACTGGTAACCATAACTACCTCTTACTTAAATTCCACCATTATGGAATCCGTGGCCTTGCCCTAAACTATATCCGATCCTATCTTAGTAACAGACACCAATATGAAGCCATCAATGATATAACCTCTCCCACTCTACCACTTAATTACCGTAAAGGTGCCACAGAGCAGCATCCTAGGACCCTCCTGTTCCTTATATACATCAATGATCTCCCTAATGTCTCTAACATACTTAAACCTATATTGTTGGCTGATGATACTACTCATCTACTCTGACCCCAACCCACTCCTGTTAAATAATGTTGTAAACAATTAATTAAAAAAAGTCTACTTGTGGATGTCAACCAACAAACCTCACACAAAACATAGAAAAGACCTACTATATCTTATTTGGAAACAAATCAACAAATGCAATTCAGCTTCAGATAGATAATGTAAACATTAGCAGTAAAAATGATGGAAAGTTTCTTAGCCTATACTTAGACAAGAGACTCAACTTCCGCACCCATATACAACACATAACTAAAAAGGTTTCTAAAACAGTTGGTATACTGTTTAAGATCAGATATTATGTACCCTACTCTGCTCTCCTCTCACTCTATTATGCACTTATCTATCCCTATCATTCTTATGGCGTTTGTGCTTGGGGTTCAACCTCTGCAAACTACCTCAAGCCCATCATCATCCAGTAAAAATCTGCTATCAGGACAATAACTAACTCTACCTTCAGACAACACACAGCTCCCTTGTTCAAATCCTTAAACATGCTAAACAACAGTCTTACCTGGGACGCGGTCGGGTCAAGATACCTGCTCCGCACCTTCCCCCCCCCCTCCCCCCATGCTGGGTACTGAGATGGAGACTCAGTCACCAGAAGACATGGCTACTTCTCACGGCGTTATTAACATGGACTCTGAAAGCAGCCAGTCAGACGAGGAGGGCGTGTTTCAAGAAGTTCTGACAAGGAATAAGAAGAAACGAAGAAGACAGGAGGCAAGGCGTAGTGTGGACAGTAATACACTTAACGGAAACGATAAAAGAATGAAGAACGACGCCGAGACTGATGCAGACAAACGGACGGAACGATGTCAGGAAGGTGAGGATCAGCGGAGATGGAGGCTTCTCTTCCCTGCCTCATGCACGCTGGCCTATCATCAGAAGCTGCTGTGGACCGTCAAACTCGGAAGAGAACACCGCAAGTTCGAGCCCCTGCTGAAGGAAGGTGTAAACAGACCTTACTTAACGGTAGGTTCTATGGAGGCAGTGGAGTATCTTACCCAGCAAGGATACGATGGAATTCTTATGGAAATACCGGAGGGGAACGAGAAGCTGACGAAGGTAATTATCTATAAATACCCTCAGATTCTGGACCCCGAGTTTATACTCGACGACCAACGATTTGTGTGGGCCAAGCGTCACCTTATTAAAGGTGAAGCTAGGAGTCAGGTGGTGGCTCTAGTGAGAGGTGACGTACCCGAAAAAGTGTTCATCACCGGGGCTGGCTACAGGCATGTAGCAAAGTATGTGGAAGAGCCCATAATATGCCTGAAATGCTGCAGATGGGGGCATAAATCCTGGAGATGTCAAAATGATCCACGATGTCGTTTCTGCGGAAAGTCTCACCTCTCTACTGTGTGTAGAAACAGACTGAATCTGGGTGAGAAAATAGTTCCCAGATGCTGCAACTGTGGAGGTGTTCACAATGCGAGCTCGGCTGTGTGTAGCAAGAGGCCGAGTATGGCTGTTCTCCGGCCGGTGAATGTTACAGAGCAAGCAAGAGCTCTTACCCAGACACCGGGAGCACAGCAAAACAGTCTGCCCCAAACAGTGCCAGTGAACCGGACGAATGCGTGGGTAAAGGAGTCACCTTTACTTAGGCAGGCTCCAGCAACAAGCAGCCACGCCACCACTCAGGACTCCGGCAGTGACAGTGTAACGGTGAGTGAAGTGGCTACTGTGGCTCAGAGAGAGGGTCATAATAATATGGTCAAGGAAGTGTGGGCTGAACTTAAAAAAGTTGGTGAGTTCCTCCAAAATCTGGGGCAGAGAATCGAGTCCATCGAGGCTAAATTAAACGTTCAGGAGGTCAAGGAAAATCACAAAACGGTGAAGGATAATCAGGATATAGTGGTTGAGGACAAAGATGAAATATTGAGTGATGAAATGAAGGAAAGTGAAGTGTGTGTGAATGATGGTAGTCGTAGTGAAAGGAAGAACCCTATAATTACACATAAAATGAAGGAATCATTTGGGCCAATAATGGACATCTCAGGGCTGAAAAAATCTCTTGAGAATCGCAATGTCGCTTTTACTGGTGAACTTGGGAGGAGGTGGGAGATGTTATACAAGGTATGGCTATCATTTAGTGAACTTATTGGGGATGACTTAGGCAATGAATTGATTAATAATGGATCACCCTAGACTGAAAGTGTTGTCATGGAATGTTAATGGTTTGAGAAACAGGGTTACAGATGTTCATTGTTATGTGATGGGAAATGATATTGATGTTGTAGCTCTCCAGGAGACAGGGGATAGGAATGAAGGATTATTGAAATTAAATGGCTATAAAGGGTTTCACCTCTTCGCTGCAAATAACATCAGAGGCACGTCGATTTATGTTAAGAACTCCATACCAGCAGAGTTAGTAGAACCGCCATCAAAAACGCAAGGTATAGAGAGTGTTTGTGTTAAATTATCATTAAGGGAAGGGGAATTTATTGTAGTTAATTTGTATGTATCCAGGAACTGCTTCGACGCTAACTATTTACCTGACTGCATTTATACTAATCCTTCACTGGTCATTGGGGACCTTAATGCTCGGCACACAAGCCTTGGGACAGTGGGTAGTATTAATGCTAATGGGGTCAAGTGGTTACAGTTTCTACAAGATCATCCAGATACCTGTCTATTGGGAAACAATGAACCAACTCACATCAAGGGAGGACGGCTTGACTATGCCTGCGTTTTAAACTCTCAGGGGATTATGGGGGAGGCTCGGGTTGTTCGGGAACTACTTAGTGACCACTTTGCCTTGAACGTTGAATTACCACTGGGGAAAAAACAAGTCCACTTTCAAAGGAAAAGGCTAAATATTAAGAAAGATATGAAAAATTATTTTATTCAAAATATGGGAGATTGGTATCAACATTACACGCCGCTCTGCGTTGATAGTTTTTACGAGGACATGGTCGTGAACATAGAGAAATTAGTACAGAGGGAAAATAACGGGGGCAGGGGAAGCAAGACGCACGGACCTAAGAAATTTAAATATTCCAATGATCAGCAAGTCAAGGGATGGGAGAGAATGCTACGGGGTGCGCATAAAGCATGGTTAAAAAATGGAAGGAGGGATGAAGAGAAAAATACAATGTTGGAAGTGGCTAGGGAATGCAGTCAGGTGAGGAAGGAGGCGCGGGACAGATACTGGCAAGACTTTGCTCAGGCCATTGGTAATACTAAGAACCTTAAAGACATATGGAGAGCAGTAAATAAAGTCAGGGGTTGTAAGACTAAATTCATTGCTCACTCAGATCCAGGGAAAGTTGCTAATGAGTTAGTAGATAAATGGGCAAGTGCTGCTGGTATGGAGTCCTTACCTGCAGACACGAGAGTCACCATTGAGTCATGGGAAAATATTAGAAATGGAGTAACTTTATGTGCCTTAAATACAAGATCTATAGCATGCACTGAGATAACCCACGATGAGCTACTGGATGCTATAAAAAGTGGCAGCTCCACTGCTCCGGGAAAAGATGGAGTAACGTATGACATACTTAATTATTTAGCCGGTATGAAACCTAATCCCTTACTTGATTTGTTTAATATGAGTTATAGAGAGGGAAAGTTACCAAGAAAATGGAAAGAGGCTGTCATCATTCCTATCCCTAAGTCAAACGGAGGCTACAGACCTGTCTCCTTAATATCCTGCTTTTGTAAAATGATGGAAAGGATTTTGTTAAATAGGCTACTCTACCTTGTAGGTGATAACATGTCCAATAATCTCTTTGGTTTTATCAAAGGCAAAAGTACTGCGGATTGTCTCTTAAAGTGTTTGTCTAATGTAGATGACAATTGTAGAGTTTTTGTTGATCTACAAGGAGCGTTTGATAAAGCCAATGGGGAAGTAATCTTATACGAATTAGCCAATCTGGGAATAACAGGGAGATTGCTACACTGGATAAGGGATTACCTGCAAGGCAGAAAAGGTCAGGTGTATTACCAGGGATACATGTCTGAGGAACGGAGGTTTCAGTTAGGTACCCCACAAGGGGGAGTATTAAGTCCCACCTTATTCAATGTATTAATGAACAGATTAGCATCAGAGATGTATCCTCCAGGGGTCACGACGATCATATATGCTGATGACATTCTTATACAAGGCACTTCTGGGAACAAAATTCAAGATGCTCTTAACATACTTGGTACAACCTGTCACAAGTTAGGCTTAGTTATAAATGCAGATAAAACCAAATACGAGTATAGGAAACGAAGAAATATAACACTTACTCTAAATGGTGTGGAACTGAGCCGTGTACAGAAGTACAAGTATCTGGGCATGTATGTTGGATACACATGTGAGAGTAAAAATGCTGAAATAAATCATATCAGCACCTTATGTAAAGCCCGTCTGCATCCTCTAAAAGCACTGGCTTTTTCTGGTAAAGGTGTTGGGGTACCTATCTTGCGGATGTTATACATAAGCACTGTTCGATCCCTGATAGACTACGCAGCACCCGTATTGTCTTACACAGGCCAAGGCAGAATTCAAAAAATAGAGCTGATACAGAACGAGGCTATGAGGATTATTCTTGGATGTCAAAGAAATGCAATGATTGAAATAATGAGAATGGAATTAAATTTACAGAGTGTGTGTGATAGAGTCCGTGACATTAACACTAGAGTATCTATTCGTTTCATGCGGAGAAAAGGAGGGGATAAGCTGTTTGAGAGCGTTCAGACCTGCTTGAGTGACGTACACACTTCCAGGAAACTGAGGGAGACTCGCTATACGAGAGGATTAGCTCATGACCTCAGGGAATACGACGTACTTGACTGCTGTAAACCCTCTCGAAAGTGTAATATGTCTGCTCCCTGGAAAGTACAGAAAATAGACGTCGAAATTGTACCCCTCAAGGTGAAAAAGATTCATCATGAACCGGGACAATTACGGTGTTTGTATGGAAGCATGATATCTCGGTTACCAAGAGGCAACAGTTTACATGTATATTGCGACGGGTCGGTGGCGGAGGATGGCAGGGCAGGGTGTGGTGTCCTAATAAGGGATTATACGGAGTTTGGGACTGTGGACAGGATAATTGAACTCCGGCTTAGTAATTATATATCATCCACACAAGCTGAACTGCAGGCCATTCTGGCGTGTTTGGAGGAAGTACGTCATGACGACAAAAATGTTTTTGTATTTGTCGATAGCCGAGGAGCACTGGAGTCCTTAAACAGTAGAAACCCAGTCTTCATGTCTATAGTGGAGGACTGTAAGAGAAGAATAACTGAGATACAGCTGAAAGGTTATAGTGTGAAATTCATGTGGATTCCATCTCATGTTGGAATAGTGCTTAACGAGGTGGCGGATGACTTGGCCAAACGTGCCACATCAAAACCACAAGTTGACATCGAATGTGAATTCACAATGAGACAAATAAGAAGCAAAATCAGAAATATTCAGGCACAGGCGGGAGTGGAGAGGAGAGAGATAATGTATGAGAGTAGTCAAACCATGCAACACTACATGTATGTGAGTCAAAACACCCATTTCACTTATGGTAAAAGGAGAAATGCTTGGAGTGACTCTGTGTACATGCGGCTCAGGCTTGGGTACAAATATTACTGGGAATATGGGATAGATGTTCATGGTAATGACACGAAGTGTAAACTATGTGGTATGTTAAGGTCTCACACCCTTGCCCATTATGTTCTTGATTGTCCGTTGATTAGTGTATATAGAAACGCTGAGATAAGGACTGTTCCTGAACAAATAGCCTGGATGTGTCACAACGGAAAGGTTGATGATATTCTTGAGAGATATAAGAATTTTGCACCAAGATTGTAATATTTTGTTGAATTATCTGCAGGTGTCTTGCAAATTGTCTATACAGTATACCTAGGTCATAAAAGTATTTGTGTGTACGTCTGATACCATACTACTTGTGAGGGAGGAAATGTATATGTTTACCTCTCAGAATGTTTGGTAATATGTTTATTTGTGATGTGTGTATATGTATATATTAACACGTTGTACTGAACGGGGTGAGAATAGCTTGAGCTACCTCATCCCTTTGTGTGTATTTTACCTCAATAAACTTATTTCAATTTCAATTTCAATTTCAATGCTAAACAAATTCACTCCATACATTCTCCTGTGTAAATTACGTTTATAAAGCCCTATTTCTAACTGCAAACCCTGTTCTGAAACTCTTCCTGGACAGATGTAATAGAACACATGGCCACGTCCCCACCAGACATAAATATCTCTTTGATATCCCCAGAGTCAAACTTAATCTATGTAAACACTCTATGTAAATAAAGGGACCTAGTCTATGGAACTCACTCCCTTATAATGATTTGAAAAGCTGTCCAACTTCTGCCATATTCAAAAATAAAACCAAAAAGTACCTGTAGTACTTTTTAAGTACGAGGGAGTAATGCGCAAAGCGTCCCTCACCTGTGACGTCACAGCGTCATCTGATGCCATATCAACAAAGCGGCCATTTTGTCGTGAGTTCAGTCATGGCGAGGACTAACCCTTCATGCAAACTGCACCTACTATCAAGAAGAAGAAGATTTTGTGTTCCACCGATAGTATTATCGTAAGTAAGCACTTATATTCTATATTTTATTAAATTAATTGATTCTATTTTTCTGTAATAAAGGTCCAAAGGGTTAAGGAACAAGGGTGTAGCGATACCGACGCTCAGTGCGCTCAACTCACACCAAAGTATCACCTGTGTAGCTTCTGTAATTAGTGTTAATTAGTTATGCTATAAGATAATGAAGCGAGTATAAGATTAACTCGCTACAAGGGTACTGTGTTGGGAGGTGAGGGCTGTTACTGGTGTCTGTGGGGATGTGAGGACTTGTACCAATCACTATCACCACAAAAACCTTGTCTTGCATCCTGCTTAGTATTCCTATTGAGATATGAAGTATTATTGCATTCATATAATTATTCATTCACAGTCATTACTATTTTTATGGGCTATGTTCTGTTACCCTAATGCTTTTTACCCCTGGGCATGTCCATTTACTCTCCAGCCCTTCACAAGCCACTGCTGCACCCCCTCCATGCCCATACTTACTGTGCTTATTCTTACAGGACTGCACTGCATTATGTGGTGCTCACTGCCTGGACACCTTGATACATGCATTATAGGGTTCTGGTAGTTGTTCTACTCACCAAGCCCTTCCAAGGCCAGGCTTGACATGTGAGAGCTTGGTCCAACAGGCTGTTGCTTGGACAGGCCCCTCAGGCCCACATATCCACCACAGCCTTGTTTGTCCGGCACTTCAAAATCAAATGTTTATTTACGTAAGGTACATATTTTTAGGTAAGGTATTCTTTATTTGGGTAAATTTATCTTCGTAGTATTTAGTTTTGGCTCGTCTAATTATCTTGGATAGCAATAACGAGTAATTCTTTGAGAATTCTTTGGAGACAATTCCTAACCTATACTTCTCCCAACCTATACTTCTTCTCAAGGTCATCTTCACTTCTTGAAGATGTTCAGGTTTTCTCTTGAAGATGTCGACGGTTGTTCCAGCAATACTGTATTTCTTTTATTGCTGAAAACCTGTTTTCAGCCATAAAAAAATAATCCTGAATCCAGAAAAAAATCCCTTTTGTATCATCTGGAAATTTTCAAATATTGCTGATCAAACCTGAGTCTAAATTATTTGTATATATTATGAATTACAGAGGTCCCAGGACAGGGTTTTTAGGCACTCCACTTACATTTTCCCACTCTGACTTAACCCCCATTTATACAAACTCAGTCTTATCTTTTAGCTAATAATTTATTGTACACACCATACTCAGCCTGTGTAGGGTAGTTTATTGTGCATGTGTAGTATATATATTTGTGTAGTATATTTGGTATATTTAATGCCTCTAACCTCTCCTCATAGTTTTTGTCCTTCAGTTCTGGGAGCCACTTAGTAGCATGTCTTTGCACCTTTTCCAGTTTGTTTATGTGCTTCTTAAGATATGGGCACCATACAACCGCTGCATATTCCAACTTTGGTCTAACAAAAGTCGTGAACTATTTCTTGAGTATTTCGCCATCCATGCATTTAAAAGCTCTGAATATTATCCTTTACCTGCAATTGGTTGTTGCTGTATTTATAGAATATGATTTGTTCTACTTTACATTTGTTTGTTCCTTTTTTTCAAAATTTCTTTCTGCCTCTCTCCTCACTGCCGTGTAGTTGTTTCTCTTTGTATTACTGGTATGTTTGGGGGTTTGGCCTCTTCGTATATTGATTCCATTTTTGTGTCTTTTGGTCTCTGTCCGTCTTGAAATTTCAGTTGAACAAATCCTGTTTCCTAGTTCTGCATCTTTGTTTTGGTATAAATGTTTTTGTTCCTTTATCATATATTTCACAAAATTGACATACTGTGCATTAATTCATCTCAATTACTTCCTTTCCTAACAGCAAGCCTTTCCAGTAAAATTCTTTGAATTCTTTTCTGACTTCTGGCCTAATGTTTGTTTTATCCTAGTGTGTATGATGCCTAGCGTGTGTCTGGTGCCTGTTGTGTTAAACCGAAGATAAATGCATAAGTATAGGTCAGTAATTTCTCCAGCTTTGAAAGGGGCTTTCATTATGCAGCAGTATTCCACTCTAGAGAGCACTAGCGTCTTGAAAACTATCATCATCGGTATAGCATCTCTAGTGTGAAAAGTTCTTGTTATCTATCCTGTCATTTTTCTTGCAGTTGTGACGGCTACTTTATTGTGTTCTTTAAATGTAAGGCCTTCTGACATCAGTACACCCAAATCCTTTACGTTGCTTTTCCGTTCAATGTTATGATTTGACTGAGTTTTGTAAGTGGTTTCCGTTTTTATATTTTTTATTTTTTCCGTAGCGCATGAGCTGAAACTTATGTTCGTTAATCACCATGTTATTTTCTGTAGCCCATAGAAAGACCTGATTTACATCTGATTGGAGGTTTGCCGTGTCCTCTATGTTGCCTACTCTCGTGAAGATTCTAGTGTCATCTGCAAAGGATGATCAAGTACTATAGGTTGTGTCCTTGTCTATGTCCGATATGAGGATGAGAAAAAGTATTGGAGCAAGCACAGTACCCTTGGGGACTGAGCTCTTTACGGTTGATGGTCCAGATTTTATTTTGTTGACTACTACACATTGGGTTCTATTAGTCAGGAAGTTGTATATCCATCTGCCTATTTTTCCGGTAATTCCTTTTGAACGCATTTTATGTGCAATAACACAATGGTCACATTTGTCAAAGGCTTTTTTTTGTCAAAGCGTTTTGTTTGTCTTCCATGGCATCTAGTGCCATGTCAGAGTGGTCCAGCAACTGTGATAGGCAAGAGCGCCCTGTTCTGAAACCATGTTGTCTGGGGTTATGGAGATGCTGTGATTCCATGTATTTTGTGATCTTACTTCTTAGCATTCTCTCAAAGATTTTTATGATGTGCGATGTTAGTGCTATCGGTCTGTAGTTTTTTGCCTCTGCCTTATATCCTCCTTTATGGGGCGGTGCTATCTCTGCTGTTTTTAGTATGTCAGGGATAAAGCCAGTATCTTGGC
>NC_091152.1:5457820-5547820 GCF_040958095.1 Procambarus clarkii
TCATGCTCTCTCTCTCTCTGGCTCTCTATTTCTCTGGCTCTGTGGCGCTCTCTCTCTGGCTCTCGCTCTCTCTCTCTGGCTCTGGGTCTCTCTCTCTGGCTCTCATATTTCATTTGATTTAAAAATGTCTGAGATTTTTTACTTAATCTAAGTTATATTGCATGGTGCTAATATGAATATTATACATGACTTTTTTCTTTTCTTTCTCTTTCTCCCTTTCTTTCTTTCTCTTTCTTTCCTTCTCTCTCTTTTTCTTTCTCTTTCTACATGAATATTATACTTGACTGTGTTTACATTCACTTGTAGATTTTTATTTTTAGTTAATTAGTCCTAAACTTTTGATTAATAGATTTTTATTATTAGTCATAGAAAAACTATAGTGTTATATGTATACTCGGAAAATTTTACTTGTTTTAGTTTTAAGTAACAATAAGTGCTTATAACGTCAGACTGATCTCAGCATGACATGAATCACAGGCTGCTTGATCACAAAATCTATTGTGTTCACATATTGCATATATAGATTTTTATAGATTTTTAAATTTTTACTTTTATATTCTGTTATAGATATAGTCTATATATTTCGAGCTATTACATATATTTTGTTGTATTACTCATTCTTAATTAAATAAATATAATATTTTAATTCTCTTTTTGTACCCTATTTATTTGTAATTTACACATACATATATAGGATGTCCATTTCTATCTCAGATATGTCTTCTTTCTTTCTCTCCCTTTCTATTTCAGATATGAATTACAAAATTATTATACCCTAATTTACCCTAAACGTTTTAATGTAGGTAATTAAAAGATCATAAAAAAGTTTTTAGAAATGTTAATTATTTACGTTCTAAGGTTGTATATAAAAGTTCTCAAAAAACCTTTTCTAAACGTAATTATAAACGTGCTGAAAACAATGAAATGTCGTTTTTAGGATGTTTTAAAAACATGAAAATGTTTGCTGGGATGTACCTTCTTGTATATATATAAATAAAATAAAATAAAATAAAATAAAATAAAACGTTGGGCGGATAATGTACTGATACATGCAGTCATTTTGCTGAGAGCTTCCTCCTGTTTTTTTTTTATGGCTTCATCAGTTTTCAGAAGATTGTTTTCCTCACGGAGATCATTCAAGTCATGCTGGAGTTGGTCTTGGCTAGCCTTAAAGTTTCTAATATCCTCGCGGAGGAGGGTTATTTCTTGTTGTTGATGTTGGAGATTCGCGCGGTTCGCTAGATTTTCATTTTGAAGACTCGAGATGATAGCATTTTGAGACTCGAGGACTAGGCACAACTTTTTAAACCACTGATTCTTGGTCCAGTTAGGGAAATCCGGTGAGGGACCGGAAGCTCGCTTGAATTGCGTAAACTGGGATGTTAGCGTGTTAATAGGAGAGGGTTGAGAGGACACCACTCCCTGGCTCAATGGGGAGGAGGGGAGGGCAGCACCGCCGCCACGGACCCCAGAGCTTCCAGACGGAGAAACACGAAGGTTGTTAGAGTTGGCTGGGATGGATGCCTTGTTAAGGGGTTTGTTGCCCTTATTTCCCTGCGCAGTCACATTTTTAGGACTACCATGTAGTCCTAAAAGTACTAGTACTACCATGTCCAGACTGACAAAGAGAGTGTGGGCCAACAATAGGCTAACTGAGTATACTAAGATTCAGGTTTACAGATCCTGTGTCCTGAGCACTCTCCTTTATGGCAGTGAGTCTTGGACACTCCGTGCCCGTCAGGAAAGACAGCTGAATGCCTACCACATGCGCTGCCTTAGACACATCTTGGACATCACCTGGCAGGACAAGGTGACAAACAACAACGTCTTGGGGAGAGCAAGAATCACCAGCATGTGCACAATGCTGAAACAGAGACGAATGCGCTGGCCCATTCGCACGTTGTGCGAATGGGCGACGGCAGGATCCCCAAGGATCTCCTGTACGGAGAGCTGAGGCAGGGAAAGCGTCCAACAGGCAAGCCCCAGCTACGGTACAAAGACGTATGCAAGAGGGACCTGAAAACCATGGACGTCGATGTTGCTATATGGGAGACACTGGCTGCAGACTGTTCAGCCTGGAGGCAATCTGTTCAAAGAGGTCTCTCCAAGTTCGAGGAGTCACTTGCCAAGGAATCGGAGGCAAAGAGACAGAGAAGGAAAGCTGGTAGCCAGGAAGACATACCAGAATCGGACTTCGTTTATGCTCGGTGTGGGATGGACTGCCACTCTCGGATTGGCCTCATCAGTCACACTGATGAGCTGCACCAGGATTGACAACTAGGGCGCAACTCCATAGTCTCCCGAGACTGAAGGATCACTACTACTGTTATGCTAGGCTGTATTGGGCTCGTTGGGGTTGGTTAGGTTAGTTTGGGTTAGGTTTGGTTTGGTAGAACTTGGTTTGGTTAGATAGTTTTTATTTATTTATTTATTTATTTATTTATGCATATACAAGAATGTACATAAGGAATGTGAGGATACAAATATGGTAATTACAGTCTTGTAAAGCCACTAGCACGCGCAGCGTTTCGGGCAGGTCCTTAATCTAAGAAAATTTTAAGGAGGTAAATACTTGCAAAATTATAGACAAAAAATGATAACAGATTACATGAAATGAAAAAAAGATGAGAGAAAATTGTAGGTACAGTATATTAAAGCACATAGGTAGCTAAGATTGATTGCAATGACAGCTTGAATGGTAGTTGACAAAAAAATTGGTAGGCATAATACAGCAGAAACAATATAAGATTGGTTGCAATGACAGCTTGAATGGTAGTTGACAAAAATTGGTAGTCACAATACAGCATATGGCTAGCACATAAAAGAAGACAGCAATGAGCACAATGATAAGGTTGTTTGAAATTACATAAAAATTAGGAGATTGGGTAACACTAGGTACAGAGCAAATTTAAAGCTCAGTGTAGGAAACTAAGAAGATGAAGTTAGGTACTTTTTGGTTTTGCTTTTAAATAAGGCAAAAGTTTTACAGTTTTTCAATTTTCAATAGTTTCAACCATCCGCGGGCGAATCGACTAATGTACGATATTACTTTTTTTTTTTTTTGAGATATATACAAGAGTTGTTACATTCTTGTACAGCCACTAGTATGCGTAGCGTTTCGGGCAGGTCCCTGGAATACGATCCCCTGCCGCGAAGAATCGGTTTTTCATCCAAGTACACATTTTACTGTTGCGTTAAACAGAGGCTACAGTTAAGAAATTGCGCCCAGTAAATCCTCCCCGGCCAGGATACGAACCCATGACATAGCGCTCGCGGAACGCCAGGCGAGTGTCTTACCACTACACCACGGAGACTATTTGCATCCCATCCACCCGGAGAGAACTGATTCCTTCAAAAAGTCTATAATCGCATCGTATTATCTAACAAAAATAATTTCAAGTATATTCTTTAACTGGAAAAAAATAGAAAAATATAGAAGATAAATGAATAAACCCCGTTATACGCAAAAAAAAAAGGTATGAAAACAAAATGGAAATAGAAAAAACATTGGAACGCTAATATGCGTCTCTCTCGTGCTCCATTTTGTCAGAAGCATCTTAGTGTGTCCAGATAAGAGAATAAAACCTTGACACAAATTGAACCTATCATAAAGAAGAAGCCTTACTATTGACCGCCAAGTGCTTACATCAAGTCAAACTCTAAGTTATAACACTCAAGCAATGCCCAACCGTCAACATTGAGCTAGGACCCAGACGCCTCTTCCGTCATCACGAATCGTGCAGTCATCCAGTGAGAAAACCTTCACACAAATTGTACCTATCATAAAGAAGATGAAGACTCACCAGTGTCCACAGTGTGTGAAGGTATTCAGTCAGCTTGGAAGTATGAGGAGGCATATGTTAGTGCATTCAGGTCATAAACCTCATGAGTGTCCAGAGTGTGGTAAAAAATTCAGTCAGCTTGGCCATGCGAATATTCACATGTTAGTGCATTCAGGTGATAAACCTCATGAATGTCCAGAGTGTCGGAAGAGATTCAGTTGTCTTGGAGATATGAGAAAGCACATGTTAGTGCATTCAGGTCACAAACCTCATGAGTGTCCAGAATGTGGGAAGAGATTCAGTCAGCTTGGAAGTATAAAGACACACAGGATGGTGCATACGGATGAAAGACCTTTTGAATGTGCCGAATGTGGCAAAAAATTTAGAGAACGTGGAAAAATAATACGTCACATGTTAGTGCATTCAGGTCACAAACGTCATGAGTGTCCAGAGTGTGGGAAGAAATTCAGTCGGCTTGGAAGTATGAAGACACACAGGATGGTGCATTCATGTCAGAAACCTCATGAGTGTCCAGAGTGTGGGAGGAGATTCAGTCAGCGTGGCCATGTGAAGACTCACATGTTAGTACATTCAGGTGAGAAACCTCATGAGTGCCCAGAGTGTCGGAGGAGATTCAGTCGTCTTGGAGATATGAGAAAGCACATGCTAGTGCATTCAGGTTATAAACCTCATGAATGTCCAGAATGTGGGAAGAGATTCAGTCAGCTTGGAGGTATGAAGACACACAGGATGGTTCATTTAGGTCACAAACCTCATGAGTGTCCAGAATGTGGGAAGAGATTCGGTCAGCTGGGAAGTATGAAAACACACAGGATGGTGCATACGGATGAAAGACCTTTTGAATGTGCCGAGTGTGGCAAAAAATTTAAAGAACGTAGAAATATAAAACGTCACATGTTAGTGCATTCAGGTAACAAACCTCATTAATGTCCAGAGTGTGGAAAGAAATTTAATCATCTTGGAAATATGAAGACACACAGGATGATACATTCAGGTGATAAGCTAAACACTTTGAGTGGGTTAGATGATTGGGAGAATGTTGAAGTATAATGTGACACATGTCAGTACATTAACTTACATATAATGTAACATACAGTTTGGAAATTTAGCTTCATCATGAAAATATTGTGTTATCACACAAGTCAGTTGGATGTCCTGCAGAGGTATTTATGCATATTTTGTTTGAGAAATAAACTTCATTATGATAGGTGAAGGATTTAAAGGTGTGAACAAATCCACAAGGGCCGTGACGAGGATTTGAACCTAAGTCCGAAAGCATCCCCGATGCTGCTTTAATTGACTGAGCTACGACATGGTATGACATACCATGTTGTAGCTCAGTCAATTAAAGCAGCATCTGGGATGTTCTCGGACGTAGGTTCGAATCCTCGTCACAGCCCCTGTAGATTTATTCATTTGATGCATCATGCTATTGTGATTTCAGTGTGTAATTTAAAGGTGTTTTATTATTTTGTTCCTTAATGAAAGCTAGAAGCTCCTCATAGACCAAGCAAAAACAAGGGGTCTCAGTATAGAAGTTAGGTGCTTCTCATAGAGCATGCAAGAACTTAAGATGATGTCAATGTAGAAGTTAGATGCACCTCATAGATCAAACAAGAGCTAGATAAGCCATCACTGTAGACAAACTCAAAATTGTTCATCAGAAAATTAATATTTGTTTCTTTTTGCAAAGATTAAATTAAATTTTAAATGTTTTTTGTTTATATTTATTTAAATAATGTGCTTTTTATTTTTGTTCTCTTTAGAAATTCATTTAAAATGTAATATATATTTTATTTATTTATATACAAGAAAGTACATTGTGACTTGTGAGCCTCTTGTTGAATCATTTGTGATACAAAAAATTATTGATGTGTGTATTTGTGTAGGTGATTGAATATGTATGTGTATTTATATATGTATATGTATATATATGTATATATATATATATATATGTACATGTATGTATATATGTACATGTATATATAACATTAATAATTGTGTAACTAGTGTCAAAGATTATTTGCTAAGCTAAACGAACTACAGTAAAGGATTCAGTTCCTGAACCGATTAAGTGCCTCTGTAACCCTTTACACCACCGCCCACGGGATGGGTATGGGGTGCATAATAAAGAAAGACGTTGATAATTGGGTTTATGAGAGTACATAGCATTGATGCTTTTACATTTTTGTAAAGCTACTAACATGCATAGCATTTTTGTTGCATTACTATTTAGCATTGGAGCTGATGAAGAACGTGGTCTAAGATGTGCTCAAGATGAGGACTTTTTATTAGTAGGAGAAATGTATATTAATCAGGGAATTACCTCATCACATTCCTATGCAAACAGATATTAATTTTTAATTTTTTTGGTTAAGCATATTTATGAGTTTTACTTCTCATGATTACAAATTAATATGTCTTAAGAGTTTATAGTAGACAGACTGGCATTAATAACCAAGTCAAAAACTTACATTTCTCTTGCCTAACTTTATGAGTTATGCTGTAATTGCCTGCCAATTACATTAGCCTGATTGACTGTCAATTATATTAACCAGTCTGGCAGTTATATTAGCCAGTATTGTCAATTATACTGTTTTAGCCTTACTGGCAATTGTATTAGCCTTATTTGCAATCACATCAATTTTTTCTGTCGGTTATATCAAAGATATATATATTTCTCGTTTGGTGGTCATGTTTTTTTTTTTACATCAATCAAGGAAGAGTTTGAGATCAGTATTAGTGTCAGTATTGAGAACATAACAGTATTAGCATTTAGGAATAAGATATAGAACATTTAAATAGCACAAGAGAATATTTTTTTTTTTTTGAGATATATACAAGAGTTGTTACATTCTTGTACAGCCACTTGTACGCTTAGCGTTTCCTTACCTTGAGGTGCTTCCGGGGCTTAGCGTCCCCGCGGCCCGGTCGTCGACCAGGCCTCCTGGTTGCCGGACTGATCAACCAGGCTGTTGGACGCGGCTGCTCGCAGCCTGACGTATGAGTCACAGCCTGGTTGATCAAGTATCCTTTAGAGGTGCTTATCCAGTTCTCTCTTGAACACTGTGAGGGGTCGGCCAGAGCAGGCAGGTCCACTAGTACTAGTAGCGTTTAGTAGTATTTTCGGGCAGGTCCCTGGAATAAGATCCCCTGCCACGAAGAATCGTTTTTTCATCCAAGTACACATTTTACTGTTGCGTTAAACAGAGGCTACAGTTAAGGAATTGCGCCCAGTAAATCCTCCCCGGCCAGGATACGAACCCATGACATAGCGCTCGCCGAACGCCAGGCGAGTGTCTTACCACTACACCACGGAGACTGTTGTGGAATATGTGTGGAATGAGTAATATTTAGCATGTTTAGGGATTTAAACAGAGGGTCTGTCTGTTTTCTAAAGACAGAGTTTGTTATAGTCCTGATAGAAGATTTTTGCTGGGTGATAATGGCTCTGAAGTACAGTGGGCCCTCTGTTTTTTAATATAATCCGTTAAGGATTAAGTACTACAGAGGTTAGGTGCAGCATGTTTTGAGCAAATGCTCTTTTGTTTATAAGCATTGTAAATAGTAAGTTATGTAACATAAACCTGTGACATCATTGTTTGCTGGTGTTGCAATAAAGTATAAAGAAAGCAGGTTTGTTTCTCTTCTCGCCTAAACATAACAGTGGCGACAAGGATTATTAACACCTTAGGCAGTGAGCCCAGGTACAAGACAAGGTGTGAGGATCAGGAGAGAGCAGAGTACGTGTGGACAGGTAGGAGGGATCTGTCTAAATCAAGTTTAAGTATGTTTATTGAGACAAGAAAGAAATACATCTCAAAGGGATAGAGTAGCTTGGGCTATTTCTACCCCACCCATCCGGTCTGTAGAATTACCCAAATGTACCCAAATCCTCCTAGCATTACGTAAGTAATTTATTTTTATTTATTTATTTATTTACAAGAAGGTACATTGGGTTTGAGAGAATACATAGTATAATATGTACAATCTTGTAAAGCTACTAGTCATGCCGCTTTTCGGGCTGGTCCTTAATCTAACAGATAATTTTAAGTAGGTAAATTCCAGCAGAATTAATAAAATGATAACAGATACATTGCAAGAAAAAAATGAGATGAGAGAGATTAGTAAGTATACTAAAGCACATTGGTACATTAAAGCTCTGATTGATTACATTGGCAACTTGATTGGTAATTTAAACAAGATTAATAGACACCATATAGCAGATTGATAGAACATATAAGAAGATAGCAATGATCACAATGGTAAATTTAAATTTAAATTTTGCCCCGAGGGGCGAGTTTATTGGGCAGCGCCACTCATCTTGTGAGTGAACATACCGCCATAGCAGAATGTACAACACTCCCCAATAGGAAGAAAACCCGCTGGGTTGTTCATCCTGTCACTTGTACCCAGACACAGCTGGGACTTGCTTAACTGTCTCAAGTGAACAGCTCCTCAAACAAGAAGATTAACATTTATCAACCCTTAAAAGCTTACGTTATCTTGCGGGTGCAAAATGGGGAAATCTTTTAAGAACAGTATCAATATTTGACAAATAGTGTTTTCCTAACTCAAACAATGTGGGGTTTATTATTCTACAGTTATTCCTAATGTCTCTCAGGTGTTCACATTCACGTAGATAGTGGTCAAGGCGGTGTCCATCACTCTCACCACAGATTCTGCAACTTCGCTGATCAACTGTTGTTTCCATTCCAAATCTCCATGGATATTTGTATCCAAGACGGATTCTCGCTATTACAGATTCTCTCACTCGTCGTCCTCCTCTTCGGCCATACTGATTGGGATTGCCAGCTGCAACCATGTTGTACCATCGTACAGATTCACTGGTTTGTGCTTCTATCCTCCTTTCCTCAGTTACCTTGTCACGGTGATGTTGCCTGATAATACCTCTAATTTGTAGTTGAGTCTTGGGTATGAAGTATTCAATATGGTCTCCTTCAGCGCCTTCAGCAGCCAGCACATCTGCTCGTTCATTCCCACATATTCCAACATGGGAGGGGATCCACAGAAACTTGATGACTCTTCCCTGATTGGTAAGTACTCTCACAGCTCTCTTGATTTCAGCGACTATTGCAAGATTTTCTGCCTGATTTTTACTTAGGCTTTGCAGTGCTGCTTTTGAATCGGTGCAAATCACTGCACCATTAGTGTTCCGTTCAAGAAACCTTAACGCCATAACAATGGCAGTTAGCTCTGCTTGCGTTGAAGAGGCATAGTTCTCAATACGTGCTTTTTCTTCATTTCTGCGTTGGAAGGTATTATCCTTGATTACCGTGTATGCTGCACCAGCCCTGCCATTGATAGGATTAGATGACCCGTCAGTGTAGATTTGATCTAGTTCATCTCCGGCTTCTTTATAAATGTCCTCGAGATACTTGTGCCTCAATGGTAAAGATGTTCGGATTGGGTACATAAAGATTGGGAGATTGGGTAGCAATAGATACAGTACAATTTTAAAGCAAAAGGTAAAAAACTATAAAGATGAAATTAGGTACTTTTTAGTTTGGTTTTTGAATGATGCAAAAGTTGGAACTCTTTTTTTTTTTTCAATTCATTAGGGAGTGAGTTCCATAGACTGGGTCTCTTTATTTGCATAGAGTGTTTACACAGATTCAGTTTGACTCTGGGGATATCAAAGAGATATTTATTTCTGGTGTGGTGATAATGGGACCTATTACATCTGTCCAGGGAGACTTTCAGAGCACGTTTTGCATTGAAAAACAAGGTTTTGTAAATGTAATTAACACAAGAGAATTTGTGGAGTGAGATTATGTTTAGCATGTTTAGGGAGTTAAAAAAGGGGGCTGAGTGTTGTCTGAAAGCAGAATTTTTTATTATTCTGATAGCAGATTTTTGCTGGGTGATGATGGATTTGAGATGGTTTGCAGTGGTTGAATCCCATGCACAGATACCATAATTAAGATAGGGATAGATTAGTTTATAATATAGAGAAATGAGAGCAGAGTTAGGTACTTAATATCTGATTTTGGAGAGTATCCCAACTGTTTTAGAGACTTTCTTAGTTATGTGGTGTATGTGGGTGCTGAAGTTGAGTCTCATGTCTAGGAATAGGCCAAGAAACTTTCCATCATTTTTATTGCTAATGATTACATTATCTATCTGAAGCTGAATTGCATTTGTAGATTTGCTTCAAAATGTAGTGCCTAGCAGATATCAAGCCGCCTGCTATCGCTGTATCTATCAATGATTTCCGTGTTTTTTGTTAAGACTTCTCTGGTGATGGTCTGGTTGTGGGAAGAGATTATATGTACCTTAATGGAGCCCTGTTGCTTATGCATCGTTAATCGCCTGGAAAGAGATGTTGTTGACTTGCCTATATACTGAATTCTTTGAGGCTTACAGTCCCCAAGTGGGCATTTGAAGGCATAGACGACGTTGGTCTTTTTTAAAGCGTTCTGCTTTGTGTCTGGAGAGTTTCTCATGAGTAGGCTGGCCGTTTTTTTTTGTTTTATAGTAAATCGTCAGTTGTATCTTCTGATTTTTGTCTGTAGGGATAACGTTTCTATTAACAATATCTTTCAGGACCTTTTCCTCTGTTTTATGAGCTGTGGAAAAGAAGTTCCTGTAAAATAGTCTAATAGGGGGTATAGGTGTTGTGTTAATTGTCTCTTCAGAGGTTGCATGGTGTTTCACTTTCCTTCTTATGATGCCTTCAATGAAACCATTGGAAAAGCCATTGTTGACTAGGACCTGCCTTACCCTACAGAGTTCTTCGTCGACTTGCTTCCATCCTGAGCTGTGGCTGAGAGCACGGTCGACATAAGCGTTAACAACACTCTTCTTGTACCTGTCTGGGCAGTCACTGTTGGCATTTAGGCATATTCCTATGTTTGTTTCCTTAGTGTAGACTGCAGTGTGGAAACCTCCGCTCCTTTCCATGACTTTTACATCTAGAAAGGGCAGCTTCCCATCCTTCTCCATATCGTAAGTGAAACACAACACAGAATTCTGCTCAAATGCCTCCTTCAGCTCCTGCAGATGTCTGACATCAGGTGCCTGTGTAAAAATGTTGTCACCATACCTGCAGTATATGGCCGGTTTCAAGTTCATGTCGACTAAGACCTTTTGTTCAATGGTACCCATGTAGAAGTTCGCAAACAGGACACTTAGGGGAGAACCCATGGCAACCCCATCTACTTGCTTATACATGTGCCCATCCGGGCTCAAGAAGGGTGCCTCTTTAGTACAAGCTTGGAGTAGTTTCCTTAGAATGTTTTCTGGTATGTCAAGAGAAGTACAGGCCGGATCACGATACACTCTGTCCGCTATCATCCCGATTGTTTCATCCACAGGTACGTTGGTAAACAGTGATTCTACACCCAACGAGGCTCTAATCCCTGTGGCCCATGTTCCCTGCAGTAAGTCAACAAATTCCTTTGGAGACTTCAGGCTGAAGGCGCAAGGGACATAAGGAGTCAGCAACCGTTGAGTCGTTTCGCCAGTCTGTACGTGGGTGTGGGTATCTGGCTGATGATTGGCCGAAGTGGGTTTCCAGGCTTGTGTGTCTTGACATTTCCATACGCATATCCATTTTTATATTCCCCAATAATCTTTGGCAGGTGGAGTCCGGATTTCTTGGCGTTCACAGTTTCGATCAATTTGTTGACCTTTGCTTTCAATTCGGCTCTAGTGTCCTTCGTTACCCTTTGGAATTTAGTTTGGTCAGAGAGTATGAGGTTCATTTTCACCAGATATTAGTCTTTTTTAAGAATGACGTATATTGGGGATTTGTCACCTCTCCTGACAACTATTTCCTTGTTCTCACGAAGGCTCTCAGCTGCCGCTTTGAGCTCGGGGGACAGTATGGTGCTTCTGTAGTTGCCTCGATTCTTTCCTCCTTCCGAAATAAGTTCTGCTTGTAAGGTGTCTTTGGTGGTGACCTTCTTTTGTGTCTCGAGGTCGAATATGTCGTCCAACAGAATCTCCAACTCCACTTTCCGGGCCATCTCACTTGGTCTGGACATAACGTGGCAGTTTATACCTAGATTTAGGAGAGTGACTTGGTCCTCAGTGAGGTTGATTCCTGCAAGGTTCAGGAAGCCGTCTCTTGGTTATGGAATTGCCATACGTCCTCCATATAACATTGTTAGTTTCTTGATTATCCTTGTTTCAGTGCTGAGGTGATGTCGGTCTGTGAGAATGTCGAGGTGTTTTTCAATGCGGGTACGGATACTTTCGTCGATGTTGCTATTTCTCCACTCGTTTGTAGCATGAAGTAGTTGCGTTTTGTTGTCTTTGATTTCATTCTCTGCCTTGTATATCTGATCACGAATCAGATCCTGGCGATATTTTATCGTGAAGGCTTGATTCCTTGCTGCTGGGTCGTGCATTTTAATATTAGTATATTTTGGTACCAGTCTTTCCTGTAGACATATATTATTCAATATGACCGAAAAAGTAAGATTAATAATTCTAACACGAATTTTCTCGATCTTTCTTATGTTTCTTTTCACTGTTGATGGTAATTGAAAAATCAATTCTCCAAAATTCATTTTTATTTCTAGTCTGACGCGACACTTGAACGCGTTTCGTAATAACATATTACATTTTCAAAGACTTTTAGTTTACACACACACAACTATTACCTGCAAACACTAAACAGAGTTCTTACATATGCTATGATTTAAACAGCTTTCATTTTTCATTTTCTACCCGCATTTTGGGTGAGGTGATATGTTACAACAGTTTTGGATGAGGTGAACAAAACTTTCAACACAGGATAGAACACGAAACAATGGGTATTGAAGGTAAGAATGGAAGTAATTGCAGAGGGGCCTATTAGCCCATATTTCTTGATGCTTCTATATTGGAGCGGAGTTTTGAAGTGGGTAGAATATAGTTGTGCATTAATTGGCTGTTGATTGCTGGTGTTGAATTTTTGATGTGTAGTGCCTCGCAGATGTCAAGCCGCCTGCTATCACTGTATCTATCGATGATTTCTGTGTTGTTTGCTAAGATTTCTCTGGTGATGGTTTGGTTGTGGGAAGAGATTATATGTTCCTTAATGGAGCCCTCTTGTTTAGGCATCGTTAATCGCCTGGAAAGAGATGTTGTTGTCTTGCCTATATACAGAATTCTTTGAGGCTTACAGTCCCCAAGTGGGCATTTGAAGGCATAGACGATGTTGGTCTCTTTTAAAACGTTCTGCTTTGTGTCTGGAGAGTTTCTCATGAGTAGCCTGGCCCTTTTTTATTGTTTTATAGTAAATCGTCAGTTGCATCTTCTGATTTTTGTCTGTAGGGATAACGTTTCTATTAACAATATCTTTCAGGACCCTTTCCTCTGTTTTATGAGCTGTGGAAAAGAAGTTCCGGTAAAATAGTCTAATAGGGGTAAAAGTGTTGTGTTAGTTGTCTCTTCAGAGGTTGCATGGTATTTCACTTTCCTTCTTATGATGCCTTCAACGAAACCATTGGAAAAGCCGTTGTTGACTAGGACCTGCCTTACCCTACAGAGTTCTTCGTCGACTTGCCTCCATCCTGAGCTGTGGCTGAGAGCACGGTCGACATAAGCATTAACAACACTCCTCTTGTACCTGTCTGGGCAGTCACTGTTGGCATTTAGGCACATTCCTATGTTTGTTTCCTTAGTGTAGACTGCAGTGAGGAACCTCCGCTCCTTTCCATGACTGTTACATCTAGAAAGTGCAGCTTCCCATCCTTCTCCATCTCGTAAGTGAAACGCAACACAGAATTCTGCTCAAATGCCTCCTTCAGCTCCTGCAGATGTCTGACATCAGGTACCTGTGTAAAAATGTTGTCACCATACCTGCAGTATATGGCCGGTTTCAAGTTCATGTCGACTAAGACCTTTTGTTCCATGGTACCCATGTAGAAGTTCGCAAACAGGACACCTAGGGGAGAACCCATGGCGACCCCATCTACTTGCTTATACATGTGCCCATCCGGGCTCAATAAGGGTGCCTCTTTAGTACAAGCTTGGAGTAGTTTCCTTAGAATGTTTTCTGGTATGTCAAGAGAAGTACAGGCCAGATCACGATACACTCTGTCCGCTATCATCCCGATTGTTTCATCCACAGGTATGTTGGTAAACAGTGATTCTACACCCAATGAGGCTCTAATCCCTGTGGCCCGTGTTCCCTGCAGTAAGTCAACAAATTCCTTTGGAGACTTCAGGCTGAAGGCGCAAGGGACATAAGGAGTCAGCAAGCCGTTGAGTCGTTTCGCCAGTCTGTACGTGGGTGTGGGTATCTGGCTGATGATTGGCCGAAGTGGGTTTCCAGGCTTATGTGTCTTGACATTTCCATACGCATATCCAGGTTTATATTCCCCAATAATCTTTGGCAGGTGGAGTCCGGATTTCTTGGCGTTCACAGTTTCGATCAATTTGTTGACCTTTGCTTTCAATTCGGCTGTAGTGTCCTTCGTTACCCTTTGGAATTTAGTTTGGTCAGAGAGTATGAGGTTCATTTTCGCCAGATATTCGTCTTTTTTAAGAATGACGTATATTGGCGACTTGTCACCTCTCCTGACAACTCTTTCCTTGTTCTCACGAAGGTTCTTAGGTGCCACTTTGAGCTCGGGGAACAGTATAGTGCTTCTGTTATATGTGTGTGTGTGTGTGTGTGTGTGTGTGTGTGTGTGTGTGTGTGTATATATATATATATATATATATATATATATATATATATATATATATATATATATATATATATATATATATATATATGTATATATATATATATATATATATATATATATATATATATATATATATATATATATATATATATATATATATATATATATATATATGACCAGACTACACACAAGAATGTGAAGGGACGACAACGTTTCGGTCCGTCCTGGACCATTCTCAAGTCGATTGTGATGAGGAATGTTGTTGTTGTTAAAGATTTAGCTACTGAGGACGAAGTGTCCATGTAGCACGGGCTATGGTGAGCCCGTAATTGAGTTTGGTTATATATGATAACCTTTTTCCTGTGATATTTGGGTCTAAGTTAAAAATGGAGGAGAGGACTTCAACTTTTTCCCTGCTTATTTATCGCTTCTGTTTTAGTGCACTGGTTTTAATCTTGTTTTATTAACATTATCTTGGTGGCGGATTTAGATGCAGAATGCTCACTAATGAGTCCCATTCCTCAACAGCTTTTCTAATCATTGTAGTCGCGGTGGAATGTGCATCTAATGCAGCTGCTGTCGTTGGATTAATGTTGAGTTTGATGCGCAGGGGTTCAGTAGCTTCACATTCCAGTATATAGTGCAATAGTGGCGCCTCTGCTTCAGTTTCAAAGATGTGACACTCTTTAACTATTGGGTTCATTACCTCCCAGCAGCACTTGTAACCAAGTCTGAGTCTGTGTATGGCTACTGCAATGTCTCTGGATATCTTTTTGCCAGGTTTGAAAGAGGAGTAACCAGTGGCTTGTTCGTACCATATCGCAGTGGATCTTCCTTCCACTACTTTGGCTCTGTGGCGACTTTTGATCGTTGAGAATATTTTCTTCTTGATTTGCTCCTTTATCTATGGGAAACTTGGAGGTACTTGAACCTGTATAACAGGTAGAGCAGTGGCAGTTTTTGCTAGTGAGTCTGCCTTTTCATTACCATCTATGCCAATGTGACTTGGTATCCAATTTAGGGTGATTGACAGCCCTCGATTATGGGCATCTTTTCCTATATGTTGAATTTCTGTGAGGAGTTGTATATTATCTCTGTGCTGACTGGATAACAATGCCTGGAGCGAAGATTTAGAGTCTGTATGAATGATGACATCATGTAAATTATTCTCAATTGTATAGTTTATTGCCTCCTTCAAGGCATATAATTCTGTTTGCAATGTTGAGCACCCACTATTCATGCTCCAGTAAGCTTCATGGTTGGTAGTGTAAACTGCTGCCCCAGCAGAACCTTTTTCTTGATCAACTGATCCGTCTGTGAAGATGTGAGTCGTTGTGGGTCTAGAGATAGTTTCCATTTGTTGTTCTATAACTTCCTTGAGCCTCTGCGGGTCACATGCTGATTTTTTAACTGGTAATCTTTCAATGATTATCTTTAGATTCGATTCTTCCCATAGAGGAGGCTGTCGAAAGTGTTGATATGGTCTATCTTCCCCTTTGTTTTTAATGGTCCATTTCATGTCCATTTTCTCTAAAATCTTGACCACATTATCCATCCATGAGCTTGTTCTATACTGTAGGTTTTCTGAAAGGATCTCTGTATGCTGGCTTTGATTGACAGCCTGGCGGTTGTTCCAGTAAGTTTTCCTATTATGGTGGCTATCCTTTGTTTCATCCTGTTTTCTAATGCTGGTAAATTTGTTTCCATTCTAAGGTTCTCTCTACGCGTCCATATAGGTCAGGGGTCTCCAAACTTTTCAATGTAAGGGCCACATTATATATTTCCCATATTTATGCGGGCTGGAGGAATAAAAAATGAAAAAAAACAAAAAACAAATCAGTGCCAGTAATTTAATTTCCTCAAATATTAAAGTATAAACATGGAAAAATTAAAACATATCTTTTTGGAAAAAATCAGGGTAAACTAAATAGATTCCTGCCTTTAGTTTTATGCAACCAAATTAGTGTGACGAATGATACTGTCGTTTTGACTTCAAAATTTCATTAAAATCATGTTCCAGATTAGATGAGCCAATTGTAAGAATTGATTTCAAGTGATCATCAGACAAATTTGCTCGATAGTTAGATTTCACATACTTCATTTTGGAAAAAGTTTGTTCACACAAGTATGTTGAACCAAAAATGGACACAAAACTACAAGCAAACTTTATCAAATTTGGAAACTGATCTGGCTGCAGGCATTTATAAAACTCAATCAGATTTCCTTCTCTATACTTATCTTTCAGTCTGTCATCTGCCTGGAGATCAATAATTTCCATTTGAAATTGAGTTGGAAGATTTTCAGCATTGCAGTCAAATAAATGGATTATGAAAGAGCCTGATTTCATTTGCTTTGGCATCAAGGTCAGCAAATCGCTTCTGAAGCTGTTTTTTCAAATCTGAAATTATTTCATTTGCAAATGAAAAAGGAAATTCAACTTTACTTTCTGCATGAAATTTTTCACAACATGGAAAATGAGCAAAATTCTTAACCTTCACCTGGCCTTCAAGTAGCGCAAGTTTTGCTCTGAATGCCTTGACATGAACAAAGTAGTCACTGATCAAATTTGTTTTGCCTTGCAATTTCAGATTCAAGTTATTCATATGACCTGTCATATCTGCAAAAAATGCCAATTTCCAAATCCATTCACATTCTGATAATAATGGCTGAGGGTTATTTTTCTCTGTGAGAAATAAATCAATTTCTAATCTGAGCTCAAAGAAATGCAGCAAAACCTTTCCACAACTAAGCCATCTAACTGCTGTATAATAAGGCAAGTTAACAAACTCCGCATCAATTTCTTTCAAGAAATCACGGAACTGGCGATGGTTGAGTGCATGAGATCTAATGAAATTAACCACAGAAACAACAGGTTTCATGACACAAGACATATCAACATATTATAGGCACAATGCTTGTTGATGGATAAGGCAATGCAGAAAAATGGGTTTTGAGAATCCTCCAACCGCACAAGCTGTTGTAATTTGCCCAACCAAACCCTTCTTTGTCCCAGACATATTCTTTCCTCCATCAATTGTCACACACTGCACTTGTTTCCATTCCAGGTTATATTCTGTCATAGTTTTACTTACTTCATTGAAAATGTCCTCTCCAGTTGTTGTGGTGTGCATGCTGTGAACTGATGCTAATTCTTGGCTCACATTAAATTCACTATCAACACCACGAATGAATACTAAGAGCTGAGAAGTATCACACACATCAGTTGATTCATCCAACGCAAGAGAATACCAACAAAATCTTTTTGTTTTTTCCTTTATTTGCCGAATTATGTCGCCTCCTAAATCTTCAATTCTTCGAGCAACAGTATTTGACCCAAGACTTATCATTTTGAAGAGGTTTACTTTTTCTGGACATACCTCTCCTGCTGCTTCCACTATACACTCTTTTTATGATACTACCATCAGTGAAAGGTTTTCCTTTTTTAGCCAACACATAGGCAACTTTGTAACTGGCTCTAGTTGAAGTTTCATTTTCAGATTTTTTCTTACTGAAAACAGCTTGTTGAGAATGCAGACTGTGCTGAAATGATTCAAACTTTTTAGTGCGTTCTGCTCCTGTGATGTGAGAATAACTTGAGCCATGTTTAGATTCATAGTGCCGACGAATATTGTATTCCTTCAGAACAGCAACACTGTCTCTACATATTATGCATAAAGCTTTATCATTTGCTATCACAAAAAAGTACTTTATCTTCCATTCGTCATTGAACCGACGGCACTCAATGTCCACTTTTCTTTTCTTTATCTTTTCCATATCTGAAAACATAAGGGTAAAATAAATGAAATAAATTCTACAGGAAAAAACAGCTTGTATGTGGTGTTAAAAAGCATATTATTATAAAGTGGTAAATATTATTTATTTATGCATATACAAGAATGTACATAAGGAATGTGAGGATACAAATATGGTAATTACAGTCTTGTAAAGCCACTAGCACGCGCAGCGTTTCGGGCAGGTCCTTAATCTAAGAAAATTTTAAGGAGGTAAATACTTGCAAAATTTATAGACAAAAAAATGATAACAGATTACATGAAATTAAAAAAAAAAAAAAAAAAAAAAAAAAAAAGATGAGAGAAAATTGTAGGTACAGTATATTAAAGCACATAGGTAGCTAAGATTGATTGCAATGACAGCTTAAAATGGTAGTTGACAACAAATTGGTAGGCACAATACAGCAGAAACAATATAAGATTGATGCAATGACAGCTTGAATGGTAGTTGACAAAAATTGGTAGTCACAATACAGCATATGGCTAGCACATAAAAGAAGACAGCAATGAACACAATGATAAGGTTGTTTGATATTACATAAAAATTAGAAGATTGGGTAACACTAGGTACAGAGCAAATTTAAAGCTCAGTGTAGGAAACTAAGAAGATGAAGTTAGGTACTTTTTGGTTTTGCTTTTAAATAAGGCAAGAGTTTTACAGTTTTTCAATTCACTAGGGAGTGAGTTCCATAGACTAGGTCCCTTAATTTGCATAGAGTGTTTACACAGATTAAGTTTGACCCTGGGGATATCAAAGAGATATTTATTTCTGGTGTGGTGATAATGGGTCCTATTACATCTGTCCAGGGAGAGTTTCAGAGCATTATGGCAACAGCTTTCGTTGATAAACTTAATGGTTACCATTTTAACTATTTTAAACATGCAATATTTTTGGCTACAATAGTATTATTGCTATTTTGTATAACTAAGATAAAGGCATTGTCAAAGTACAGAGAAAAGAATATTGTACAGTGTTTGTGCTCCCTGAAACGGAAGCATCGAAGCCCCACTCGCCCTCCATCCCCACAATATACAGTTATACATAACTGATTGGTTGTAATGCACAACACATACCTACCAGTATTAGTATCTGTGCGTCACACTATCGAGAGAGAGGAAAACTGACTCGGGTTGAGCGCCACCAGTCAGCAGCCCCAGCTTTGAATAATTCTGCGATGCCATTCGTACAATAATTATTTTTTCAAGGCCACCACACAGGGATTTGTTTGGAGGGCCGGATGAAATTATGTGGCGGGCCGGATGTGGTTCGCGGGCCATAGTTTGGAGACCCCTGATATAGGTGCTCCCAGCATTGTTCTCAGAGCATCATTTTGAGACACTTCCAGTTTCTCCCATTGGTTATCACTGTGGGATGTAAGAGCAGGAGCAGCAAGTTAGGTCTTGGGCCTAACTGCTTGAACGTAGTACATTTTGAGTATTGGTAGAGATGCACCCTCTCTAAGACTGGTCAGAGAGCGCAAAGCTGAGTTTCTGGCTTTACAGTGTTGCCGAAGATATTCAATTTCTTGAGTGAATTTCAACTGGTTGTCTATTATGACTCCTAGGTATTGAAAAGAGGTAACCCACTCAATTTCTTGTCCTTGTATTGCCAGTCTGATGTCTTGAGTTCTCATTTTAACGGCCATTGCTTTTGTTTTATTGCTGTTTATTTTCACTGCTATGTGTTCCGCTTCCTTGCTGATAATATCTAGGCATTTTTGTGCATGGTTCCTTGCACCTTTGCCATTGATGATGACCACAAAGTCGTCTGCGTAGTTAAGAAGTTTGGCTTTTGGTAGCTTGAGCTTCATGAATTGTTCCATGAGGCAGTTGAAGAGGAAGGGGCTTAGTATTCCTCTCTGCGGAGTTCCATTTTCCAGCCTCTTTGAGGTCGATGTTTTTCCTTGGAATTTGACTTTAGCTTCTCGGTTAAGCAGGCTTCCTTTGGCAAAAGCAAGAGCATGTCCTTTGATTTCCTTATCCACAAGGCAGCACAGTGTAGCTGGAGCACTGGCTAACTCGAAGGCTTTTTCAAGGTCTAGAAAAATAAGGATTCCAGGTTTGTCATTGATTTTATCTAGGAGGGAGGTAAGGCATTCTGTGGTTCCAACACCTTTTCTGTAAGCAAACATATTTTGGTGTAGTGGATTGGCTTTCCATTCAATTCGATTAAGGGCCATTCTTTCTGCAGTTTTGGCCAGACAGCTTGTTAATGAGATGGGTCTTGGATTTCCTGGGTCTTTAGGTTTTGGAATGGGAACTATAATTGCACTGTTCCAAGAAAGTGGTCGGGTTCTTGTCACCCATACTCTGTTGATGAGATTCAAGAAGGCTTCTTCACCCTTTTCTCCTAGCTTGGCTAGCATGTTGTAAGTGATTTTGTCCTCGCCTGGAGCTGTATTTTTAGTTTTCTTTGTAGCACTTCTGAGTTCTTTCAGATTGAAAGGTTGGTCTAGTTCGTCAGGTAAGGCTAGAGCATCATCTATTTTTTTCCATCTTGCTGCTTGAAGTCTTTGTTGGTGAGTCAGAGTTGCTTGAGGAAGTTGAGTGGAACTGGCTCTTGAATCAAATAGATTTGCTTGCCTTTCTGCTTTTTGCTCTGGATGAACATGGTGCGGAGGAGCAGGAGGCGATTTTCCTTTGGCCTTGTGTATCTGCCTCCAGATGTCACCCAAGGACGTATGCTGATTTAGCTTGGCACACCA
The DNA here is from genome assembly GCF_040958095.1 of Procambarus clarkii. NCBI lineage: Eukaryota > Metazoa > Arthropoda > Malacostraca > Decapoda > Cambaridae > Procambarus > Procambarus clarkii. Next base: position 5,478,766 of record NC_091152.1, read on the forward strand.
CTCGAGCCATTTTTCTTCTCTGATTTTTGCTATTTCTTCGTGCATATGATCTCGGACAGCTCTAAGAAGTCCTAGATTAGCTTCGGTTCTATCTCTTCTGAAATTCTTTCGTGCACGATTTAGTCTGTTATGTAGCTCTTTGATCCTATCACAGTAATACCAATGGTCCTTGTGTTGTTGGGTAATTGTTTTCCACTTGGGGATGGCGTGATTTGCTGCTCTATGTATTTCATTTACTAAATTTGTTTCCATTTCTTCGGTGTTGTCAGGCGGTGTGTAGTTTTGGTGCCAAGTTTCGAGAGCTTCCTGAAACTTCGTCCAGTCTGCCTTGATAAAGTCCCATCCAGGCTCGGGAGCTGGAGGTCTAGGAGGTAGTGCTATAATAATAACTGTTTTTGTAGCAAAGTGGTCACTAGTCAGAACATGATCCACTGACCAATGACACAACTCATAAATACTGGTGGAAACAAACGTGAGATCCAACTTTCCCCCACCAGTGTGGGTTGGTTCTGTCGAATTAAGCAGACTGATTTCTGGCACTTCATCCAAAAGATGTTCAATATGTCTTCCGTTGGCGTCGGTTCTTGGTGAATCAAGAAGTAATTCACTATGAGTGTTGAAGTCACCAGAGATGATAGTAGGTGTAGTGACTGCTATTTCAAAGATTGTTGAGAGATCCATGTCATGTTCTCTCTGGCTCTTGTATACATTGAAAATGGACAGCGTTGAGTTCCTCATAGTGAGCTTAACTCCCATAATTTCGACGTTCTCGCCACAGTTGCGCAGGTCTGTGATTGCCGTGGCATTGATATGATTTCTTACTAGAATTGAAATGCCTCTGGTGCCACCTTGTGCCATAGGGCAGTGGAATCCTTGATATCCTGGGATATTGATATATCTGCCAGTCCTGGTGAGTGTTTCTAGGAGTAGAACAATATCAATGCTATCCTTGAGAAGCACTGCTCTGAGTGTTTGTGCTTTGCTTTTGAATCCTTGAATATTCCATTGTATAATTTTGAGATTGTCCATTTTTTCGTTATAGTGGAATCATTGAATCCATGGTTTTTACAGTACTGGTTTTCCCGACCATTTGTGTCTTCTTGGCTGGAGTGGAGACTTTCTTCTTGGTGGGTGAGGAGACTCCTGGTTGGGCCGAAGCGCCCCTGCTATATCCAGCCACTGGGGCACCCGATGATGCAGGGATCATCATTCCTGCCTGGGAGATCCCGGAGGCAACGGCAGGCATGTTCATCCTGCATCAGTAGAGCAGCGCCCCCCCTGCCCCCTCAAGTTGTTGGAGGCCTCGTCCTTGCCCAGACCAGAAGGACCCGGCGCGCCAGACTGTTGCTGATCTTCATTTATTCGGACTTGCCGAGGGGTGTACCACTGGCTTTTTACTGAGGGTCTGGTCGATTGGGGTCTCGAAGTTGTTACTTTGGGTTGCTAGGTTGATCTGAAAGCTAGTATTCTTTTTACCCTTTCTGGACATCGTTTGTTCCAGGCGTGATGTGTATCCCCGCAGTTCTGGCATTTTGCTTTCGTTTGTTTGCCTTCTTTGTGCAGATTCTTGCATATGTCGGTATTGTGGAGCTCGCTACATACACCACATCGTTCCGGGCCTCTGCAGCCATCTTTGTGGTGGCGTAGGTGCTGACATCTGAAACAGCGCATGGGTTCTGGGTTGTACAGTCTCATCCTGAATTGACCAAAGATGCCAACATTCAGAGTGTTGATGCGAGGTCCTTTTATTGTTACAAGAACCTGTCTTGTTTCGATATTGTTGTGCTTGCATCTTTCCGCCGTTGTGACATTTGGGCATTCTAGGAGTCTGTTTGCATGAACTTCGACCGGGAAATTTTGAACTATCATTTTGGTGATTTTTTCTTCTGGTTTCAGTTCAACTAGGTGTTCTGTGTTCCTGAGGTTTGTGATTATATCCGGATTAGCTGTGGATATGTTATATCTACCTCTAATGTCGGGCTTGGCTCTAAGATCTGATCCTGGATTATTCTTTTCCAGTGCGGCAATGTAAGCATAAGTGGGACCATCCACTGGTTTTTTTGTTTTGAATATGGTCCTTGGCATTGGTTTGGGTGCTCCTCTTGAGTTCTAGTTGGCTTCTAGCTTGGTTTCTTTGGACGTTTCTTTGGTTCTTCTTTGTTTGTTTGCCTTTCCATTGCCTACAAGTTGCTGTGGGAAAAACCTGCTGGGATTGATATAAGAGGAGACTACTAGGGACTTGTACTGAACTAAATTATAAAATTACTGTCTGCAAATTAATTCAACTCACGATGTCCAGAAAGGGTAAAAAGAATACTAGCTTTCAGATCAACCTAGCAACCCAAAGTAACAACTTCGAGACCCCAATCGACCAGACCCTCAGTAAAAAGCCAGTGGTACACCCCTCGGCAAGTCCGAATAAATGAAGATCAGCAACTAAAATCTCTAGCTAAGGTTGTAAATCCTAGCTCCTCTTTTCCTAATGACAGATTGTGGGCTGTAAGGGACAGGTGGGGTGAATGAATTAGTTGATAGAAGTTCCAGTCCACCTGTAGACAGGTATCTCACATCAGCTTGTATTTTATACAAGGATAAGATTTGATAAATTCAGTTATATGGCTGAACACTGGCTCTGTTTAAATCAGGGATTTAAACGTACATAGTCTAACCTAGCACCATAACTATTAACAGCCAATATGTACTTATACTATAAACAACAATTTAAATTGTAAAAGTATAATAAATGACTTTAAATGTAGTCTAAGTACTGTTACCTAAGTACTAGAAATTGTATTCAATTTATATGATTATGTATAGTCAGCTTGACTGAATCCTTTTCCACACAATGGACACTCATGAGGCTTTATTTATGCATTGCGGCTGAATCTTTTTCTGACACAACTGGACACTCATGAGGTCTAGTGCTTGGATAAGGACCTACTGCTCTTCTACAATATTAGTAAACTTACTGAAATATGAGGCGTTGCCTCACTTTTTAACCGACAGACAGATTTATAGAATATTAAAGTGACACAAGCATACAATTGGCCAATCATATACCAAAATAACCTTCAATATACTTCTCTGCCAGTCAGAGTGCCTGTCTGACAGTGTGCCAGACTGATTAACTTTCTCTTGTTGAGTTTAGGCACGATATTTTATATCACAGCTTTGCTGTATGATGATCTGGTAGCATTGCTACATGATTATCCCTGCAGTTGCAGAAGAATGATAGTTGATGAAGATTAGGAATGAAGGTTGTGGAAATCGTGTCACTATGAGCTCCACTATACACTCCTATTTTATATAAATGTTCTAGGATTTTCCTTGTAGATATTGTCCAGGTACTCCCCCAGTTCTAGAGAGTGTTCACTGGTGATAATGATATTAGATAAGGTGTCCTTGAGCTGGTAATGTTCGCTAAGGATTCGTCACACTTGTTCACAGTTGTCAACAACGTGTGGTGGTGCCTGGGTGTTGTGGGCGCTTCTCCACCGATGCCCCTCCCATGCTCCCAGAGCATGGAAGTCTTCTATGAATATTGATTGATTATTTTTACAGTCTAGACTTATGATTGAGATAAGATGTGATTATAATATAATTAGATATAGGATATAAAGATTATAAGTAGTACTTGATAGTACCACTGATTATTATTAAGGACTCGATTTTTAATCTCTACCGGAAACGATTCAATGTTCCAATAGTTTTTCAATTAACAAATCCTTCTAGAAGCTTCGGGATCCATGAGAGATCATGCACTAAGTCACGTACGCATCTATAGGGCCCTATGGCGTACTGGATCATAGTGGCATTGTCATCTAGGATCAAGCTGTACAATGAATCTATTATGATTCTAATATGATTTTAATATGATATAGATATAATATAGAAATTATACATTTCTTAGATGATTATTAGATATGGTGGGTAAAAATTTCCCACATCTTCCAGAGGGAGAGAACTGGCACAGAGTCCAATACTAAGGACAATAGTGTTACGGTGCCCTCTCCTATTTCTTTCGTTTGCCGGCTTGAAGAGTCATATCAGCTCCCCCTACTGATTCTCTGAGGTTCAGGGAGTCTATTGACATATGTGGCGACCAGACCGGCTGCCAGTTAAAGGAAGGAAGTTACATTATAAGTTGTAAATAAGGGGAAATTGGCGCCCTGATATAAAATGAAAGAGTATCCCCTAATGCAGATATGACCTTTTGGAAGGGACACTAGCCGATCGCGGATTAGCCGACTTAGGTCGCGGGCGACCAATCAGGGCCCGCCGTGACGTGCCCTGGGCGGCGCCAACGTCAGAGTTTACCTAACCTCGGAAGCGAGAGGACGCGCCTCGGTCTGCTCTCAAGGATTAGAGGCTCTACAAGCCTTTCTTAGTGGATTAGTGCTGGCTATTGCAGCCCATCTGCTGTATTGGAGACCCTGCGCTTCTGGGAAGCAAAAAGGAACCAAGTTTATTGAGCGAAAGAGTGCCAAACTTGGAGAATATTCGGCGACGACGCTGGACGTTGAGGGTCTGAAAAGGTGTGGCGTGCAAGCCTAGCTGTGACCGGGTCACATCCACTGAGGGTTTTGGAAGGACGACACCGTGCCTAGGGCAAGGAGCAACGCCTTGTGGAAGGGGCGAGTGTGGGAAAATAGTGGTTAGCTCAGCGCCCATCGATGAACCAGGATTGGGGTAGCTGAATCTCAGGGATTGGAACGGCGATGACGCGAAGGCTCCACGACACCTGAGGACCTGTGGAACGTTCCTGGATCGTCGAGGATCGACTCAGGAAGCGTGGGAACCTCACACCATCGAGGGACAGGCGTCGTGAGCCAGGAATGTAAGGTAGATCATTTTCCCTCCCATTACCCCTTGTGTGAGTAGGCTAGTTAGGCCACAATATTTACTTATGTATGTGGCAACAGGACTTTAATACTTTAGTAGTAGGATAGGCTGCAAGGCAGCTTGTGTCCAGGACTGTCAGAGGGGACAGTGTGTATGGATGGCAGGACAGTGAAGGAGAGGCGCCGACGTGGTGAAGAGGCCCTCCTGTGAGAGAGTGTGGGACTCCTGTCTTTCTGCCCAGTTGAAGGAGTGTTGGAGGTCGTGGAAGAAGAGGCTGACGATCTCCAGACTTATTATCCTTATTTCCATATTCATGTATTACTTGTAATTGTATGTGTGATCATGTAATTTGCATCAGTAAACTCACACTTTTATCATTGTGTTTAAGTGTGCCTTCATTTATAATATTTCTCTATGAGCATACACAAAGGTTATCATAGTACCTCCTAGGGAACACTACGTTCTCTATAGAAGTTCTTATTGCCTGGAGAGTGGTAAAGACAGCACAGACTTACGTAAAAGTGTACCCTTAGCCATCCGATCAGTATCAGTGCCTGAATGGTGGCAACTATTAACGTAGTGGCTATAGAGAGAGGTAAAGCCACACCGACCTTCCTGGGAGAGTACCCTGGGCCGACAGTCTAGTAGCAGATCTATGGGAGTAGCAATCTTCTGGCTACAAACAACATATAATACACCCACTGAACTGCATTGCTGGGGTGCAGATATAATAACCCAGCTGGCGACCTTGTTCAGAAGAAGATAGAGAAGACAGGCGGGAAAGGAGTTCCTGCAACCTTTTTGTCTGGCAGGCAAGACTCAGGGAGGTTATTGTTATAAGGTAAGCCTGAGTCTTCCTTCACTCCTCCACGGGTCTAGGCCGGAACTGTTAACAGCAGTTTCCCCGTGTTTGACTGAAGGGCTTCCAGGGTGAATCAGTGGCACCCCCTTTTGTGGTGGAAGCAAAGACCTGCGGAGGTGGGCATTGTTGGTCCTCTCCTGTGTGACCAAGGAGACCCCGGTGAATCCCGGGAGTCGGAGGGGCTGAGTATTCGGCCTTTTGAGCCCCTAGCAGCCGAGTGCTAGCAGAGCCCCGGCCCACCACCTCCACGTGACAATAGTAACCCTATGTATTTATTTACTCTCCATCGGATTGATAATACAAGTGCAAATTTTGCTTGCACTTTTGTGCTGCTGTCCGTTGTGGACGAGTGTGTCTGTTAGGAGTCTGTGGGTCAGGTGGAATTAGAGTGTCTTGAGATCTCTCAGGATCTAACTGCAGCTGGCTCACTGATTCTATGTGGATGAGTTTGTCCAATGTCTTCAGGGATGTTGTTCCTTTAGACAGGATTTTGACTATTTTCAGAATCCCCTGGCTATCTGGATGGACTGAGACAACTTTACCTAATGGCCAGTCAGCCCTAGGGCCATCACTGTCTATCAAGACAATATCACCAGGTTGGAGATTTGATATATTATGTGGGACATTGGCCCCATAGTGATGTTCTCGCAGAGATGTAAGATATTCTTTTGTCCAAACATCATTCCATTTTTGGATTATGCTGGACAGATGCTTATACCCCTGAACCAACTCGCTCTGACCCACATATGAGGGATCTCTGATCTCATAATCCACTAGAGATGGTACTGGAGTCAGAAGTCTTCCATACATTAGGTGGGCAGGACTTAATGGCTCATGTTGAGTAGGATCATCAGACAAGTAAGTCAACGGCCGGTTATTCACCCTTGATTCTATTTCTGTGATTACTGTCTGGAGTTCTTGAAGATTGATTTCTGACGGTGTAGAGATTTTCTCAAGGATCTTTTGACAGTTCCTATTAACCGTTCATAAAATCCTCCGTGCCATGGGGCTCTCGGAGGGATAAATTTCCATCTGCAATGACGCTGTTCCAGTGTGGAAGTAACTGCAGGATGGGAACAGATTTCCCATAGACATGCTTCTCCAGCTACCAAGTTTGCTCCGTTATCTGAAATCATCAGCTTAGGGCATGATCGGCGTGCTGCGAATCTGCGGAAAGCTTGCATAAATGATTGAGCAGTCATATCGGGTGTTACCTCTAAATGTACTGCTCTGGTGGTAGCACAGGTGAACAGACAGATGTATGCCTTGATAGGTTGCTTATCTGGAGTCCCTGTTAGATATATTGCTCCTGTATAATCTACTCCTGTCGTTTCGAAAGGGTGTAGATGGACCACTCGTTCCTTTGGTAGGGGTGGTGGCCCTGGATAAGAGCAAGTTTTTGCATCGTACCTTCGGCATATCATGCAATTCTTCAAGATTGATTTGATTGACTGTCTTCCCTGAGGAATCCAGTACTGTTGTCTGATTTGTGTGAGTGTGTCTAACACTCCTCCATGTTTGATGATTTGTTGATGTGTATGTAACACAATCAACCGTGTGATCCAATGATTTTTTGGTAAAAGCCATGGATGCATGGTATATAGATTGATATCTGCATATTTAAGTCTCCCTCCACAACACAGAATGTTGTGATTTTCTTGGTCTATCCACAAACCGAGATTGTGTTTTAACTTATGGGGAAGATTTTCATAGTTATTCCCATGTTTCTCTCTAAGCTTGTCTTACCCAATAAAAGAGTGCATCGGAAAAGTGTATATTATACCTTTATTCCTGAGATATTGAAACACGTTCTGTGTTACATTGATTAATTTGATGAGCGAGGAGTAACAAGTACAATCCAAGACTGAAATTTGAGCTTGCTGCCTGGTGATAGTTATGGTTTGTGTCGTGATGTCGTGTGGCTTTTGTTCAGGCCAACTACCATTCACTAACCATCGAGGCCCATGAAATCAAATATCTGCCTTTGCAAACTGTTTAAATGTCATACCTCTTGATAAGAGATCAGCTGGGTTATCTTTTGTTGGTACATGCAACAATTGAAGGCCTGCGGAAATTTCTTTAATTTCCAAGACGCGATTTTTTACATATGGAGTCGGACAGTTGTCGTTTCGTACCCATTGTAATACAGCTTCATTGTCAGACCATATAATGACATCTTTGATGTTCATGGTAGACAAGACTTGTTTGATATGCACTGCTAAGCGTGTGCCAGTTAGCAATGCAGTTAGTTCCATCTGAGGCAAGGTCCTCTTTTTAATGGAGCGACTCTGGCCTTAGAGGTGATAAGATATGATTGATTAGAAGTCACTAAGTAAGCACAAGCTCCAAAGGCTTTGGCTGACGAGTCTGCGAATACATGTAGTGATACTTCATCATTTTCCTCGACTATGTGTCTTGGAAAGATTATCTTTTCGACTAAAGTTTGTTCTTGAGCCACTTCCATCCAAGCTTTTTGTAACTGGAGTGGTAGTGGATCATCCCAACCAACTTTAGTCTTCCAAGCTTCTTGCACCAATAAACGCCACTTGATAGTTAAAGGATTTAGTAGACCAAGTGGGTCGAATACTTTGCTAACTTGTGAAAGCAAATCCCTTTTTGTAGCAATGCAATAATTTACTGGTACAGTTCTGATTTGAATTGTGCCCGAGATTAGATCCCACTCCATACCTAACTCCTTTTGTGATTCTGGTACGTGATATTCAGGGTAATCTCTTGCTATTTGATTATTCAATGTTGCATTATTAGAGGCCCAAGATTGTAGTGGCATGTTGGCACCTTGTAGTTCCTTGTTGGCCTCTTGATATAATTGTAACAGTTCAGTAGTACTGTTAACTGTCCCTTGAAAACTATCTACATATAGATTCTGACTGATTTCAGCCTTATAGGGACTTGATGATTTCTTCAGATGAATATCTAGAGTTGCTTGCAATAGAAATGGACTACTTGTTGCGCCAAAAAGGACTGATGAGAATCTGAAAGTCACTATAGGACTATTGATATCTTCTGGGTTCTCTACCCATAGAAACTTAGTGAAGTCTCTATCTTCTTCCTGCAAGCCAACTCTTAGAAAGGCCTTATTAATATCTGCTGAATAAGCATATTTGTTAAGTCTAAACGTCAACAGTATGTCATACAATTTCTGAGTTACACTTGGACCTGTTTGCAAACAATCATTTAGACTGGTTCCTTGAGGTCCAGATTTAGAGCTACAATTAAAAACTATCTGCAAAGGAATCGTTTTTTATTCTCTCATTACAGCCATGTGTGGTAAAAAATGGCCTGTTTGCTTATCGTCGTGCTTCACGACTTCGATGAATTTATTCTTTAATTGTTGAGCAATAATCTCATGATAGAGTTTTAAATGCTCAGGCCTTTTTCTTAGCTTTGCTAATTGAGATTTAAATATACTATAAGCCATGTGATAGTTGGTAGGTAAGGTTTTATGGTTGATTTTCCATGGTAGCCTTACCCAGTATTGTCCATCATGGTACTGTACAGTTTCCAAGTACTGATTGTATGCACAGACATCATCAGGACTTGGTTGTTCAGGAATTATTCCTATGGCATCAAGTTCCCACAATTGATGTACAGATTCCAATCCATCATCAATCATGTGGGGGATTTTAAGTGGTGACTGTTCTTTGCCTAGCCATGCCACGATTACAGTTTCTATATGATGGGATTTTTCAGGAGTTGAAGGTTCAAGATCTAGTATAGGTCCTGTCATCAATATGCCTCCTGCTGATTTGAGAATATTCATACCTATACATACATTCTTCTGATCCCAGAATGAATCGATGATAGTAGTCAGCTCCAATCAGGATTCCGATATCCCCTATGTAGTCAGAATCGAGTAGAGGATCTGCTAATTGGATTCCTTTTTCTTTTAGGAATTTAATTGTTGCTGCCAGACCAGTCACTTCCATTTCAGTAGGAATTTTATCAACTACTATGGCTTCGACTGTCCTTTGGGATGTACCTAGACATACAATGAGTTGTACTACCGGAAAGGTTCTACGACCTGAACTGGTAAAAAACCCTAATATGGATGTAGATATTTGCTTTGAAGATTTAAGTTGTAAATCTTCTGCCTTTTTTTTCTGATAAAGGTTTTCTGTGAACCTTGATCAAAAAAGCCTCTTGTTTGAATACAAATTCCTTGATTGCATAGTTCTAGCTGTGCAGTAGGCAATATGGCTGTTGTATCAATTTCTGTATCTAAGGCATTGACATTACTCATTACTGTACAGAATTGTACGGCTATTGAGATATTATCATCTTTTGGCTTTGCCTGAGATGCAGGTTTATTATTGGATGTCTGTAATCTGGATTGAGTGTTGATATCACCACAGAGTGCTATGTGATGTACACTTTTATGACAATATTGGCAGTTCTGCAATTGAGTATTACACTCACTTGTATCGTGCTTCCGTAGACAACGGATGCACCTGTTCAGAGATTTCAGTCGATTTATTCGACTGGCACGGTCTTCATAAACTGTGCATTGATAAATGTTTTGTCTTATCTGTCTTGGGAGCTTTATTTCCTACAGTTCTGTTAACTGTGGAGGATATAGCATAAGAGCCAACATTACTCTGTTTCCACTTTGCAGAAGAGGAGTTTTGTTGCCTTGATTTTTGACTGCCAGTTTGGACATTTTTGTTTTTGTCCGTGGATTCACCTTTGGTGACTTTTTCTTGTGATCTAAGTTTTCCTCAGCTTCATAATCTTTGAACGTAAGCTCGAAGTCCATCAAAGATTCGGCTCTGTGATAAGATGTTGGTGTTTACCTCTATTTTTATTTGTACTCAACACATCTTATTCTTTTTACCCATTAGTTTTAAGCTTTAGTCATTAATGTTTTTCCTGCCCGAAACGCTTTGCGTAATAGTGGCTTTAGGCATTGTATGTACTAGCTCTATCTATAAAGCCAACAAACTTTGTAAAATCTCTTTATGTATGTACCTTACCTAAATAAAAATTATTATTATTATTATTATTATAATGGGTGCATAGGCTGTCTATGACCTCATTAGGAAGTTTCCTTTGAATGATTAACTTTGTAAGCCACTCTGCATTTCCTACAGGTACTTTTGTACTGAGGGCTTTGATGATTGATTCTATAGACAATCGAAATGATTGTAGTGATTCATAACTTTTATTTGGAGAGGGTAAATCCAATAATTTGTATGAGAGACGGGCAATTGCAGTCTCCTTATCACTGTAGTTATCTTGTAACAACTGTAGGGCATGGTCGTAATCATCATCTGTTAATGACAAATTAGCAATGACCTGCCTTGCCTCTCCCCGTAACTGGCCTTGCAAATATTGAAACTTTGTCGCCTTTTTGAGAGAAGCCTTGGAGTTTATTATAGAATCAAAGGTTCTCCAGAAGGTATCCCAATCGTCTTCATCCTTGCCCTCAAAATATGGTAAATGTATCTTTGGAAGCTCTGCTGCTATATGTGTGATAGTTGCATTGTTCTGTTGAGTAGATGAGCTCACATTGGATTGGGTTCCTGCTTGAGATATTTGTTTAATTAAAGGATCAAGTTGATCTTGGATTTTATCTTCATACATTGTCATTTCAGCAATGATTTCCTGAAGTTCCCTTCGGGTTAAATCTGCAGTAGCCATTTCTGTTAGATAAATCTCTGCATGGCGTTTGATTTGTCCATACTTTTCAACAGCTGGTTTTACTCTGGTATTCAGAATTATTAAATCAGGAGATGGTTGTCTAGCCAACTTTTGACATTTGTCAATCAGTTGAGTTAGGTGATTTTGTAGACCAATAAGTGGCCTTCTATTTCCTGTTTCAGCTGCTGGTGGAACACTGTCAGCCATTTTTACTTTTTCCGAGTTTCGGAGATTTCGAGATATTTTCTCTTTTCTGATAAATATGTATGATGTTAATGTATTTTGATAAATGAGCTTTCCTGTCTACTTAGGTAATGATTCCAAAGATCGTCCTTCATTTCCTTCCTGGAATCTGGATGTAGCAGGTGCTAAATTATCAAGGGTACTGTAATAATTTGGTTTGTGATCCGAATGCACGAATACTCCAATTTGGTAAATCCTGTAATAATTTTTTAAAAATAGTAAATGGCACTATTTTTGCAAAGTTATTACAAGATTTGTTACCCTAATAATTGTTTGATAAAATACAGTAGAATGCCTACTGGTTTTACCTGTAATAGGATTTGATACAGTTGATTATAGATAGATTGTAATGAAATGCTCTTACAGTGATAAAAATACTTTTTAAAAGATATTATGTAATGAGCAGCTCTGAAAATTAGTTGATTAGAGATAATGCTAGATAATACACTTAAATATGTACATAATGTTACCACAAGTGAGATAAATAATGGTATATATTTATGATTAAGATGCAGTTGTGTCTTTGACACTGATATACTTAAGTCTCAATATCTCAAAATCACAATATCTCTGTAATCAACTTGAACGTTAGATCCCTAGGTAAACTCTTCGATGATGTTAGTGCCTTGATTGAAACTATTGACAACAAATTCTCTTTTATTATACTTACTGAAACATGGTTGAAAGAGGATACTACTCAACTCTTTAACATACCTAACTACTCGGCAATTCACAACTGTCGTCAACTTCAGAGAGGTGGGGGCACTGCTCTTTACTACCACCAAGAACTAACATGCTTAAAAGAAATTAGAACTAGAGACTGCTATGAGGAGTATATCTTCACCAGCTTCAGAGTCAAGGATGCCGAGTCTGTCCTGTCTGTGGGTGCAGTCTATAGAATTCCTAACACTGATGTGTCAGAATTCAACTCAAACCTTAGAAATCTAATACTTGATAACAGACTGAACAAAAACCATCTAATTATCGCAGGGGACTTTAATATTGACCTCTGCGAGCCTGAACACCCTACTGCTGTTAGCTTCCTCAACTGTATGAATTCCTGCTTCCTCATACCCTTAATCATTAGACCTACTAGAATCACTGATAGCACTGCCACAACTCTAGATCACATCTGGACAAACATAACTGTTGGGATTGAGTACTACAGATGTTGGAGGTAGCATGTTTGGAGCAGATGCTCTTTTGTTTATGATCTTGTTAATAATATTTCATGTACCGGATAATGTTTTGTTGTTACTGGCGGAGAATAAAAACCATGTGGACGAAGATTGTTTGTCTGACTAAAACCATAACAGTGGCGACGAGAATTAAACATCGCTGGCAGAGAGCCTGGGTACGAGACGTGGTGTGAGGATCAAGACAGTGCTGGGTACGTCGTGTGGACGAGTGGACGCTTCGCATATAACAGTGGAGTGTGCTACACTGTGGCCATGGCTACCATGTCAATCGAGCCGTTAAACACGGCCAAGATCTCGTTGGACCTGTGGCTCAGCTTTCTGGAAGCAAACTTTCAGTACCGGGAGATTAAGGAGGACGCCACCAAGAAAGCGGTACTCTTAGTTTCACTGGGTTCTGAAGCATATAGTGTTCTCAGAAATTTGTGTGCACCTGAGCTACCTCACACGAAGACCTATGTAGACTTGATTGCTTTGCTTAAATGTCAGTATGTGGTGAAACCATCATATCACAGGAGTTTGATGGATTTCCAGAAGAGGACGAAAAAGCAGCAGGAATCCGTACAGGATTTATTTGCGGAATTGAAGGCTTTGGCTAACCACTGCAACTTCGGAGCACAGTTGGACGGCAGGGTTAGGGACCAGTTGTTCATGGCAGTGGAAAAGGAGAATTATTTCCCTAACCTGGTGGCAGAAAATTTGGATCTACAATCGATGACTTCATGGACGGTGCTCGAGAAGATATTGAACCTGGAAAGGGCCTTTGGAAGTAAGACTTCTACTCAGGAAATTATGGTCGTACAGAGCCAGACCAGATGTACACACTGTGGATACAAGCACATAAGTAGCAAGTGCAAGTTTCGTGCATATATATGCAACTTTTGTAACAAGGAGGGACACTTGCAGAGAGTGTGTAGGGAATATCTGAACAGGAACAACAAGGCCTGGGAGAGGAGACGACCAGGGAATGCAGGAAGAAGAGGTAGTGGTACTGTGGTCAAGGCAGTAGAGGAAGGTAACCAGTCTGAAGAAGCTGCAGGTGAGGAAAACCGACTATATTTGGTGAAAGAAAAGGTATGTTCAGTGAAGTCGCAAGTGGTGAATTTTGTAATTAATGGGAAGTTAGTTCCCTTGGAACTGGACACTGGTGCTGCAGTGTCAACGTTGTCTAGAGATTGGGCAGATACCTTGCAATTGAATGTAAAACCAGGTAAAAAATCTTTAAGTGCTTATGATAATGTACTGATTAAGGTCTATGGCAAGGTGTCGGCAAAAATAGATTATAATGGAAAAGAAATTAATCAGGATTTTTATGTAGTGGATTCACATAATCCTAGCCTATGTGGTAAAGATCTCATTGAAAAAGTGGGAATTTTCTTGGCGGGCCTAGATGAATTGTCAATAGTTAAAACAATTAAAAGTGCTGAACAAATGTTAGACAAATATTCAGTGGAGGCAGATAAGCCAATTAATAGCATGGAGGCAAAAATTCACCTGAAAAGTGGGGCTTCACCTAAATTTTTCAAGGCAAGAACAGTGCCGTTTCATTACAAGCAATTGGTAGAATCAGCCCTGGAAAAGCATGTGGCAGAAGGCATCTTAGAGCCAATTACACATAGTGAGTGGGCAGCCCCAATTGTACCAGTGTTGAAGGCAGATCGGAAATCGTTGAGAATCTGTGCAGACTTCAAGGAACTGAACAACCGCATACACTGTGAGAAGTACCCTTTACCTAAGATAGATGAGTTGTTGTCAGTGGTCTGCAAGGGAGCAATTTTTTCTAAGATTGACCTGAAAGATGCTTACTTGCAAATTCCTGTAGAGGAGGAGAGCCAGAAATTGTTAGTGATTAATACCCACAAGGGGTTATTTAAGTATAAAAGACTTCCTTTTGGACTCTCCAGGTCTCCAGCAATTTTTCAGAGATTCATGTCCCAGTTGTTAGTTAACATTGAAGGTGTGGCTAGTTTTTTAGATGACATTATTGTATGTGGGGAGAATGAGGAAGTGCATGATGCTAGATTAGAACAAGTTTTGAATCTTTTGCAAAAGCACAATGTGAAGATTAATAAGGAAAAAACAACGTTGAAGACCAAGGCCATTGAATATCTGGGGTACCATATTTCAGGTAAGGTCTTTACTCCTTCTCACAAAAATGTAGCTGCTATAATAGATGCCCCAGCCCCAACATCAGTTTGGGAAGTACAGTCTTTTGTTGGGATGGTTACATATTTTTGTAAGTTCGTGAAGAACTTTTCAACAAAATTAGCACCCTTGTATGAATTGTTGAAAAAAGGGGCTAGATTTAAGTGGGCAGCAAGAGAGGAAAATGCATTCAGGAATATTAAGCAGGAATTTATCAATTCTCCAGTGCTCACTAATTTTACAGGTAGACTCCCGTTAAAACTGGAGGTAGATGCTTCCCCAGTAGGAGTGGGGTGTGTATTATTACAGGAAGTAGATGGTCAGGATAAAGTAGTATATTTTGCTAGCAAGAAATTATCTCCTGAATTATTCTCAGTTAGATAAAGAAGCCTTAGCTTTGGTATATGCTGTAAGAAAACTGAGGTATTTTCTGCTGGGGAGGAAATTTCTTGCTAGAACAGATCATAAACCCCTGCTAGGATTGTTTGGCAGAGGTAAGCAGATTCCAGTTAATGCCAAGGCTAGAATTCAAAGATGGGCATTACTACTCTCTCAGTTTGAGTATGATTTAGAGTTTAAGCCAGGCAAGGATAATGTAGTAGCTGATGCATTAAGTAGATTGCCTGTGACAGAAGAATTAAATTCCAGTATTCCAGTGGAGTATGTTAACCTGGTGGAATCTATGTCTTTTGAGGATATTTCATTCCAGACTATTAGGAAGGCAACTGGTAGAGATCCTAAATTAAATCTGTTGTTGAAAAATGTCAAATATGGTTGGAATGATAATTTGTTATTGTCAGAGTATGCTGCAGTGAAGGCTGACCTTAGTATTCACCAGGATGTACTCTTGTATAGGAATAGATTGGTGATGCCTGGGGAACTGAGATGTAAGATTTTGGAACAGCTGCATGTAGGCCATAATGGCATAAATGCTATGAAAGCAGAAGCTAGAAGTTGGGTTTGGTGGCCAAAAATAGACCAGGATATTGCTGAGGTAACAAAAAATTGTCATATTTGCTTTAAGAATTATCAGAAACCCCAGGCCCCAGTACTTTCTTGGCCATGCACTGGAAAACCCTGGTCTAGACTTCATGTAGATTATGCGGGATCTATGGATAATAAATATTACCTAGTGGTGGTGGATTCATACACCAAATTTCTGGATGTGCATGTGTGTAATTCCACCACATCATCTGTAACTTGTGAATTACTAAGGAAAACATTTTGTAATTTTGGATTGCCAGACATAATTGTCTCAGACAATGCTCCTTATTTTGTTTCTGTGGAAATGGAGGATTTTTTTTAGGAAAAATGGTATTAAACCTGTAACACCTGCCCCCTATAATCCTTCTTCAAATGGTCTAGCAGAGAGAGCAGTGAGATCCTTGAAAGAAGGGTTAAAGCGGTTTACGGAAGGTACTATTAATACAAGACTTTGTAGATTTTTAAATAATCAAAGAAAAACTGTTCATTCTACTACTGGTAAATCTCCTTCTGAATTACTGTTTAATAGACACTTTAAAGTGCACATGGAAGCAGTAAAGACAGATCCCAATAAAGAGAAATCGTTAACTAGCTTGGCCAGTCAGTTGGCTCAGGGAGAGGAATTGTTGTTTAATGAGGGGGATGCAGTATATGCAAGGAATTTTGGAAGTGGAAAGCCCTGGGTGGAAGGGAAAATTAGGGAGGTCCTAGGCCGCAGGAACTTCACTGTGCAAGTGCAGAGTTTTGGGAACATTAATTGGAAAAGGCATGCCGATCAGCTCATGCCAAGGTTCACAGGGAATTTTGAAGACCCTTCAGGTGGGGGTGGGACAACTAGTGATATACATCCTTATAATGAAGGGATAGCAGCACCTGCAGGAGACCGGGAGGCAGAGCAAGGGGCAGTAGAGGGTAATGGGGATACAGTTAACCCTATGGACTCTACAAGGAGTAATTCAGAAGAATGTTTCCCAGAAGTAACAGGTCAGGATTCCAGTTGAGAAAATCAGGAAGAGTCATACGACCGCCTGATAGACTTAACCTGTAGGGATATAGTTTATTTAAAAGGGGAGGAATGTTGGGATTGAGTACTACAGATGTTGGAGGTAGCATGTTTGGAGCAGATGCTCTTTTGTTTATGATCTTGTTAATAATATTTCATGTACCACATAATGTTTTGTTGTTACTAGCGGAGAATAAAAACCATGTGGACGAAGATTGTTTGTCTGACTAAAACCATAACAATAACCTCTCCGCTTACTTCAGGTATAATCACCGATAGCACTACAGACCATTACCCCACATTTCTCTTAACTAACATTAGCAAACCACCACTAGAGTCAAGAGAGTTAAGTTTTAGACTGCACAATGAAACTGCTATAGACAATTTTATAACTGCTGCTGATAATGTCAACTGGGAGTCCGAGTTAGGTAACATAGAGGACATCAACCTAGCAGTGCAATCTTTTCTTCAAAAAACTCTTAGCCTTTATAACACCCACTGTCCTATGCTTACAAACCAAGTCACAACCAAAAGGCTTAACAATCCCTGGCTTACAAAGGGAATACTTAAATCCATTAATAAAAAACATGACCTTAAGAAGAAGTATAGGTTAGGAATTGTCTCCAAAGAATTCTCAAAGAATTACTCATTATTGCTATCTAAGATAATTAGACGAGCCAAAACTAAATACTACGAAGATAAATTTACCCAAATAAAGAGCAACATTAAACAAACTTGGAGCACAATTTCACAAATATTGGGATCAAAGAAGTCTTTAAATAACAAACCAACACTCCTGTCCAATAACGATGGTCAGCTTTCAGCCTCTGATTCTGCTATTGAGTTCAATAGGTTCTTCTCTGCCATTGGGTCATCCCTTGCAAATGATATTCCATCTTCCAGTACTGACATTAAGGACTATCTTACAGGTAACTATCCACAGTCTCTGTACCTAAAGCCTATTAATTCCACTGACGTCAATGAGATAATCCTTTCCCTTAAAACCAAGTCTAGTGCCCTTGAGGAGATACTAACTTTAATTTACAAAAAAACCTCCAGATCTTTAGCCCCTGCTATTGCTTTGCTCTTCAACAAGTCACTTGAACTCCAAACCTTTTCAGATATTCTAAAAAAAGCGAGAGTAACGCCTATCCACAAATGTGGTGATCTCACAGATGTTAACAACTACAGACCTATATCAATCCTGCCAAACTTGTCAACAAATTTTGAAAAACTAATCTTTAAGCAGCTTTACTCGTATCTAGCCAAACACAATATACTTAGCCCTTGCCAATATGGCTTCAGACCCAAAAAAAGCACTAACGATGTACTTATTAGTATGCTTAACTCGATTCATACAGCTCTTGATAAAAATGAGTTCCCTGTTGGGTTATTTGCGGACCTATGTAAAGCTTTTGACACTGTCAACCACCAAAATCTTCTTCTTAAATTACATCATTATGGCATCAGAGGACACTCCCTGCAATACCTCAAATCCTACCTTACTGACAGGCTCCAATATGTTTTTGTGAATAATACAATTTCTCCCACCCTACCCATCAACATTGGTGTTCCTCAGGACAGCATACTTGGCCCTCTCCTCTTTCTCATCTACATTAATGACCTTCCAAACGCCTCCCAACACCTCAAACCAATTCTATTTGCTGACGACACAACCTTCATTTACTCCAGTCCTGACCCCCTTGCTCTAAATGCCACAGTAAATACTGAGCTAAATAAAGTCCATCTTTGGCTAACTGCCAACAAACTCACCCTTAACATTGACAAAACTTTCTATATTCTGTTTGGCAATAAATCCTCTAATCAAATAAATCTCAAAATAAACAATACCCAAATTTGTAACAAATTAGATGGCAAACTTCCTTGGCATTCTCATCAACCACAAGATGAATTTCCAGGGACTCATTCTAAATATATCAAAAAAAGTTTCAAAAACTGTGGGCATTCTTTCTAAGATCAGATATTATGTACCACGCCCTGCCCTGGTGACTCTCTATTACTCCCTTATCTATCCATATCTCAACTATGGTATTTGTGCTTGGGGGTCTACTACCCAAAATCATTTACGTCCTCTAATTACTCAACACAAAGCTGCTATTAGGACAATATCCAACTCTGGCCCCAGACATCACTCGGTACCCCTACTCAAATCTCTGAAGATGTTAGACATTAAGTCACTGCACATTCTCTCTTGTGTATTATACATATATAAAACGCTAAACTGTAATGCCAATCCTGACCTCAAAAGCTTCATAGAAGGTTGTAACAGAACCCATGAGCACCACACCAGAAATAAATACAGTTTTGATATTCCTAGAGTACGACTTAATCAAACTAGAAATGCTCTACAAATCAAGGGGCCCAGAATGTGGAATGACCTTCCCAACCATGTTAGAGACTGTACCTCTCTCAACCAGTTTAAGATAAAAACGAAGCTATACCTAATAAATTCCCTGTAACCTACCTTACCCCTCTATTGTCAACCAATATCTGTCTTTTTTTAAAGAGCGCTGTTTGTCGACGTATTTGTATTTGTGCTGCTTTTTCAGCTATGTTTTCATTTCTTGTTTTCATTTTACTCTTTATGCTCAATTAGTATTAAGCTTTAGTCATTTAAGTTTTTCATGCCCGAAACGCTTTGCGTAATAGTGGCTTTAGGCATTGTATGTACTAGCTCTATCTATAAGTCCACCAAACTTTGTAAAAATTTCTTGTATGTATGTACCTTACCTAAATAAACATTTATTTATTTATTTAAGTACTGTGGTTTCTTCAACACAGAACAATATTAGTATGCTATGACTGCTTACTAGTTAATGGATATGGTGGCTTAAGCCACTGTAAACAATTTGTTTACTTAGATATATAGCTATGATAAATATTGACTGATAGCTAGGTTAGGCTAGAATATGTAAAAATTATTCCAATGCAAACTCAAGAAGTTTCTTATGTATTTGCTGGAATAATATTTGGTAAACGAATGACCATAAATATCAAGGTTCGAAGGACCATTTAATGTGGGAAAAACCTGCTGGGATTGATATAAGAGGAGACTACTACCCAGAAAACACAAATCATCTAGGAAACGCTCGTCTATCTCTTCCCATAGGTCTGGGAATGATTTGCATTGAGAATGGTGCAGGAGAGCCTTTGAGAAACTTTTAATCAAAAAATCCAAACTCAAAGGTTTTATAATAAATTGTTTTTCTACAACTATTTTGTTCCTAATGTATTACAAATAGTTTTTACATGTTTAAATATAAAATTTATAGTGTTATTTTGTAAAATTCATTAATAAATTGTGAATGATATTTATTGGCTCAATGAAACGTTCAAAATCCATTTAGTTAAAATATATGATCAGAAAAAAGTAGTTTTCCAAATTTTCTAAAAATCGCTCTTTTTACACAATTTGACTCCTTATGCATTCCACTAAACACTAATATCATGTTTAAATATATAATTTATGTATTATTCCCTAAAATAATTTATATAAATTATAAAAGTTGCTGGAAAGTGGTGTGAAAGAATCTGAAAACTTTTTGTTGTCTTATATATTGGCGTGTTCTTATTAACTATGTCTCAAGTGCACAGTTTATCAAACAAGAAGATTAACATTCGTCAACCCTTAAAATCTTATATGTTATCTTGCTGGTGCAAAATGGGTGAATCTTTAAGAACAGCTAGTATCTATATGACAAATGGTGTTTTCCCTAACTCAAACAATGTAGGGTTTATTATTCTACACATATTTCTAATGACTCTTAGATGTTTACATTCTCTGAAGTATAATTGTGAAGGCTGTGTCCATCACTCTCACCACACATTCTTAAACTCCTCTCTGTAGGTTCAACTATAATTAATTTCCATTCTGAATCTCTATGGACATTTGTATCCAAAATGAAACCAATGTGGTTTCAAATAAGACAAATACATGAGTTTATGATAAATTCGTTTTCTGTGATATAACATTGATATGCTCTTTTTTCTTTAAAACGCATACTAAACTATATCACGATCGATAGTATATATTGCTTTTTAAGAATTAAGCTCCACCACTGACCGCCAATTAAGTGCTCACATTAACAGAGTTGATGTATAAATGGTGAACGCTCAACAGAGTTAGTATAAATGGGATTAAGTCAGAGTTGGAAAATGTTGTAGGTTGAGTACCTCAAAGCTCTGTCCTGGGACCTCTGTTGTTTATAATAAAGTATATATAAATGATTTAGATTCAGGTTTGAGTAACAACATTTGTAAATTTGCCGATGATACAAAAATCGGTAGGGAAATAACACAGAAGAAGACTCACTATCTCTTCAAGTTGATCTAAATAGAGTTTTGAAATGGGCAAAAGGTTGACAGATGCAGTTCAATGCTGATAAATGTAAAGTTTTGAGGTTAGGTAATGATATGATAGAGTTACAAGATACGAGATAGATGGTGTTGTGATTGCGAAGTCGGGTATTTCGAAAGGGAACTTGGAGTTATGATTACTAAGAATTTATAACCAAAAGTACAAAGTGCGATGAGTACTCACAATAACCTAAAGCGTCAAAACAAAAATGTGTGTACTCTTTTTACTCTCCTGACCTTAGTTCTCGAGCTACGTATTTCATTTTGATATCAACGTGTTCGCAATAAAATTCTCTAGAAGAACATCAGTAAAAAAGTCACGAAATGTATATGGATACCAGCATCAAATAAATAACTACGTAGATGACTCGCCATGAGCCCCCAACAGCAACAAAATGTTTTTACTCTTGGGATTGTTATCACTTCCACACTCGTCCTACAGCGTTAATTTTGGTATCAATGGACTCGCAATGAAATTCCCAACACGGTGATATGAATATAAACGTAGAATAATGGTCGCGGCCAACCCGCAAGAGTGTGGGAAGTGGCCGAACAGTTACCCAGTATTGGTGACACGACGACACATGTGTGATACAGGGCTTTGAAAGTTTATAATTATTTCACTGTCCTGACATTATTATTCTATGTACGTCATTCATTTTTGTGCCAATGTTTTCGCAATAGAATGTTCTATGAGCCCGAAGGTAAAAAAAGAGCATCAAAGCGTAAGATAGAACAGCACCATATATAAAACAACGCTGGAACATATCAGTGAGCTTCAAACACACACAAAATGTGTGTGTTTGATGGTGGTCAAACGATGTTTGATCAGGTGATGTCCTGATCCGCATAATTAAAGTATAAATTGTGTTGAGAAAAAATAAGAAAAAAGGGGAAAAAACAGGGGGGGGGGAAACATGGCAGAAAAAGAGTAAAAATACAATTTGGTCAACAAAACAGCATTGTTTAAAATAAGAGATATGGATTGACATTTTGGTGGTTAGGTAGGTTACATTGAGTTAATTAGGTAGTACTTAGTTTTTATCTGTTATAGAGAGGAGCTGCCTGGTATGGGCCAATAGGCCTTCTGCAGTTACCTTTGTTTTTGTGTTTTTGCCCTGTAACCTAAATGGTTACAGAGGCACATATATGGGCTTAGGGACTGAACCCCACACTACATTTAGCTAAGCTGGTTACAATCTTGATGATATAGTTACAAAATGCAGTATAAGTCGTCACATTATCAATGGGTTCGAGATCGACCAGAATTCCAGTTTCTAGGCAGGCAAAGAGTACTCACAATAACCTTAAGCGTCAAAACAAAAATGTGTATACTCTTTTTACTCTCCTGACCTTAGTTCTCGAGCTAAATATTTCATTTTGGTACCAACGTGTTCGCAATACAATTCTCTTGAAGAACATCAGTAAAAACGGTCACAAAAGGTATATGGATACCAGCACCAAATAAATAACTACGTAGATGACTCGCCGTGAGTGCCCAACAGCAACTAAATGTTTTTACTCTTGGGATAATAATAATAATAATAATAATAATAATTTTTATTTAGGTAAGGTACATACATAAAGAGATTTTACAAAGTTTGTTGGCTTTATAGATAGAGCTAGTACATACAATGCCTAAAGCCACTATTACGCAAAGCGTTTCGGGCAGGAAAAACATTAATGACTAAAGCTTAAAACTAATGGGTAAAAAGAATAAAATGTGTTGAGAACAAATAAAAATAGAGGTAAAAGAGGGGGGAACATTGTTGAAAAAGCAGCACAAATACAATTACAAATTATTACAGAAAATTACATTCAAACAGCGTTGATTTGAAAAAAAAAAAAACATACATGGGTTGACAACAGAGGGGTAAGGTAGGTTACAGGGAATTTATTAGGTATAGCTTCGTTTTCAACTTAAACTAGTTGAGAGAGGTACAGTCTTTAACATGGTTGGGAAGGTCATTCCACATTCTGGGCCCCTTGATTTGTAGAGCATTTCTGGTTTGATTAAGTCGTACTCTAGGAATATCAAAACTGTATTTATTTCTGGTGTGGTGCTCATGGGTTCTCTTACAACCTTCTATGAAGCTTTTGAGATCAGGATTGGCATTATAGTTTAGCGTTTTATATATGTATAATACACATGAGAGAATGTGCAGTGACTTAATGTCTAACATATTCAGAGATTTGAGTAGGGGTACCGAGTGATGTCTGGGGCCAGAATTGGATATTGTCCTAATAGCAGCTTTGTGTTGAGTAATTAGAGGACGTAAGTGATTTTGGGTAGTAGAGCCCCAAGCACAAATACCATAGTTGAGATATGGATAGATAAGGGAGTAATAGAGAGTCACCAGGGCAGGGCGTGGTACATAATATCTGATCTTAGAAAGAATGCCCACAGTTTTTGAAACTTTTTTTGATATGTTTAGAATGTGTCCCTGGAAATTCAGCTTGTGGTCAATGAGAATGCCAAGGAATTTGCCATCTAATTTGTTACAAATTTGGGTATTGTTTATTTTGAGATTTATTTGATTAGAGGATTTATTGCCAAACAGAATATAGAAAGTTTTGTCAATGTTAAGGGTGAGTTTGTTGGCAGTTAGCCACAGATGAACTTTATTTAGCTCAGTATTTACTGTGGCATTTAGAGCAAGGGGATCAGGACTGGAGTAAATGAAGGTTGTGTCGTCAGCAAATAGAATTGGTTTGAGGTGTTGGGAGGCATTTGGAAGGTCATTAATGTAGATGAGAAAGAGGAGAGGGCCAAGTATGCTGCCCTGGGGAACACCAATGTTGATGGGTAGGGTGGGAGAAAGTGTATTATTCACAGAAACACATTGGAGCCTGTCAGTAAGGTAGGATTTGAGGTATTGTAGGGAGTGTCCTCTGACACCATAATGATGTAATTTAAGAAGAAGGTTTTGGTGGTTGACAGTAT
The DNA here is from genome assembly GCF_040958095.1 of Procambarus clarkii. Classification (NCBI taxonomy): domain Eukaryota; kingdom Metazoa; phylum Arthropoda; class Malacostraca; order Decapoda; family Cambaridae; genus Procambarus; species Procambarus clarkii. Next base: position 5,503,020 of record NC_091152.1, read on the forward strand.
AGAAAGCTTTACGCAGGTCCACAAATAACCCAACAGGGAACTCATTTTTATCAAGAGCTGTATGAATCGAGTTAAGCATACTAATAAGTGCATCGTTAGTGCTTTTTTTGGGCCTGAAGCCATATTGGCAAGGGCTAAGTATATTGAGTTTGGCTAGATATGAGTAAAGCTGCTTATAGATTAGTTTTTCAAAAATTTTTGACAAGTTTGGCAGGATTGATATAGGTCTGTAGTTGTTAACATCTGTGAGATCACCACATTTTGTTATCACTACATGGATTGATTATCATACATGGATTGTTATCACTTCCACACTTGTCCTACAGCGTTAATTTTGGTATCAATGGACTCGCAATGAAATTCCCAACACGGTGATATGAATATAAACATAGAATAATGGTCGCGGCCCACCCGCAAGAGTGTGGGAAGTGGCGGAACTGTTACCCAGTATTGGTGACATGACGACACATGGGCGATACAGCGCTTTGAAAGTTTATAATTATTTCACTGTCCTGACATTATTATTCTATGTACGTCATTCATTTTTGTGCCAATGTTTTCGCAATAGAATGTTCTATGAGCCCGTAGGTAAAAAAGAGCAACAAAGCGTAAGATAGAATAGCACCATATATAAAACAATGCTGGAACATATCAGTGAGCGTCAAACACACATGAAATGTGTGTGTTTGATGGTGGTCAAATAATGTTTGATCAGGTGATGTCCTGATCCGCATAATTAAAGTATAAATTGTGTTGAGAAAAAATAAGAAAAAAGGGAAAAAAAGGAGGGGGGGGGGGGAAACATGGCAGAAAAAGAGTAAAAATACAATTTGGTCAACAAAACAGCATTGTTTAAAATAGAAGATATGGATTGACATTTTGGGGGTTAGGTAGGTTACATTGAGTTAATTAGGTAGTACTTAGTTTTTATCTTAAACTGGTTGGGAGAGGTACAGTCTTTAACATAATTGGGAAGGTCATTCCACATTCGAGGTCCCTTGATTTGTAAAGCATTTCTAGTTTGACTAAGGGGCCATATCACCCGGATTTAAAAAATTGTTGTAGGGTATTCATAATTTATTATCCTGATACATGTGAAAGGTGCTGCACCTAGGCCAAGTTTCAGCATCTCAGCCTAAATAGAGACGGAGAAAAAAAACAAAAACAAAAAAAAAGACGAATTTTTCAACCATGTTCAAAAAATTTCACAGCCCACAATTGTGAACCAAAATCATTTATAAGACACTCAGCTATGACCTTACTATATAATAAAGATTTGCATGTCACATTATTATCCCAGATGTATTTAGTGCAATACTACAGATTTTATAAAAGTTTCCCAAAAACGTATGCAACAAAATGAGGTGTATCATTATTTATAAAATCAATAAATCTACGTAGATAAGAATAATGACATGCGTTTATAGAGGCGTATTTTCTACATATAATGTGCAAGTTTCATGTAAATAGAATAATAAATAAAGGCTGTGAAATTTTGTCTAGTTTTAAAAGTTGGAGTTGCGTAGCGCGCTCTCAAAGTTTCTCTACCTGCGGTCACTCGTGACTGGTGATTTACGCATTGCGGCCAGCTCGTATGGAGAGCTCGCATGCATCTAGCTGTCAATGCTTCTCTCTTGTTCGTTTGGTAAGTCATATTGCAGTACAAATAGCTAAAAATCCAAAAATAGCATGTTCTGGGAGATATTGTGTGAGCGCGTCAGCATACATCCTCTCTCCATGAGAGACACGCAGTCACTGACTGCACCACCCTCGTGTCAGACCATATGTTGTGTTGCCATATCGTTAGTTTATATTCATTTTATGCATAACATGTTATTTTCAACGCTATTACGAAAAATAAGACATCTACAACGTAAGATACAATACCCCGCGGCGTACTCACGGCGCGAGGACCAGATTCACGAAAGTTGCATCGGGAAATTTGACTCTAATTACGTTATTTTTCAAGATATCATTAAACGGTTTGGACCACAGTGTTGCCAGAACGTTGTAGTATTTTTCGTAATTTTTCGTAAATATTCCATTTTTCATCGGATTTTCGGGTGACATGGCCCCTAAGTCGTACTCTTGGAATATCAAATAGGTATTTGTTTCTGGTGTGGTGCTCATGGGATCTGTTACAACCTTCTAGGAAGTTTTTAAGGTCAGGATTGACATTACAGTTCAGCGTTTTATATATATAAGATACACATGAGAGGATGTGCAGGGACTTAATATCTAACATATTCAGAGATTTGAGTAAGGTTTCCATATATACTGCCCGGTTGCCTGAAATGCTATGCCTACTATAGTGGCTTTAGGTATTGTATGCACTAGCTCTATCTATAAATCCAACATTATGTTTGTAAATCAACTATGTATGTACTTTCCTGAATAAAATTGACTTTACTGTACACGTATATTCTATGTGGTTTTGTTATCTCCTATCGTTTGTGAGAAAAAAATGACTAATACGTTCGGCGAATGACTTTGAATTCGACTTGACTTTGACTTCGTTCATGGCATCGTATTTTCCATAATATATAAGGGTATGACAATGCATTTATATTATTTTGTATAAATACTTTTGAAATTTCATGTACCCTAAAAATAGTAAAATAAAGAATAAGAATAATTAAATAATTGTTGTAGTAAATTGTCACACGTTCATCATACGCAAACGAACACACAGTTTGGAGCATCAGTACAACAAGATCCCCTCCATTTTAAAACGGCTTCGAATGTAAGTAATGTTTTTCTCGTACTAACACTGTGTTATACAATAGATTAGGTCTTGAACTGGATAGAGAGAACTGGATAAGCACCTCCAAAGGATACCTGATCAACCAGGCTGCGACTCATACGTCAGGCTGCGAGCAGCCGCGACCAACAGCCTGGTTGATCAGTCTGGCAACCAGGAGGCCTGGTCGACGACCGGGCCGCGGGGACGCTAAGCCCCGGAAGCACCTCAAGGTAAGGTTGAATTCACAAATTTAGTTGTTACATCTGACAGAGTTTGTTAGACGGTGTAATGCTGGTCCATGTTGACGTATTTTGGGCTTGGTGGTGGTTTAAATGTGATGGCACCCCAATATGGGCACCCCACAACTGCTGCATATTCTAGCTTTGGACTAACAAAAGTGGTGAACAATTTCTTTAGTATTTCGCCATCCATGTATTTAAAAGCAATTCTAAAGTTGGAATGCATGGCATAGGCTCCTCACACAATGTTCTTTATGTGGTCCTTAGGTGATAGTTTTCTATTTAGAACCACCCCTAGATCTCTTTCTTTATCAGAATTCCTTAAAGATTTCTCACATAATTTATAGGTTGTGTTGGGTCTATGTTCTATGGGTCTATTTAATAATTCTGTGTGTGTCTGTCTGTCTGTCTGGATGTGTGTCTCTCCAGTTCTCTGTATCCATCTCTCTCTCTCTTTGTATGTATGTATGTATGTGTGTGTATATATATATATATATATATATATATATATATATATATATATATATATATATATATATATATATGTATATATATATATATATATATATATATATATATATATATATACATATATATATATATATATATATATATATATATATATATATATATATATATATATATATATATATATATATATATACATATATATATATATATATATATATATATATATATATATATATATATATATATATATATATATATATATATATATATATATATATATATATATATATATTAGGGGTACCACCACTGGTTTAATTAAAGGGACCCACATCCTCGAAGAAGAAAATAAATAGTGTTCAGAGAAGACCTTGTGGATTCTCACTGAATACTTTAATCTTTTCCTCTCTTACCACCCCTATTATTTTTTTTTTTATTTGATTTTATTGCAATGTTACAGTTTACAGAAAACACACACTTATATAATAATGTACCAATCAGTGTTCGAAGACCTCGTCCAGTTCCTCGGGGGTCGGGTGCGTACCCAAGATACAGCACGCATTTCCCCTCTGAACAGCGACACTGAGGCGCTGGAACATAAAACTGGCCGCTCTTGGGTCTCTAGTCTTCCCAATGAGTTCCTCGCCCAGCTCCTTCAGGAACTTAAGTGCACATTTACCCCAGGCGCCCAGAGTCTCAGAGCCTATTGGCACGAACCTGTAACAACGTTCTAGGTCCCTGTACTTGTTAGTTTTCTAAGTCTCCCTGAAGGTGGCCGCCCCGCCTCCCTCAGCTGCGCTGTAAGGTAGATAGGTATCAGCCAATGTGGATGCACACGTGTAGTCCCACACGACTTGTTTACCTTCCCTCCACGGCTGCAGGGGTGACTCCATCTGGGCGTTTTTGGCTGTTGTCAGGCCTGCACAACTGAGGTTCCCTTTGTGCTGGGCACCCAGCTGAAGCCAAACTTCTCTTGATGATGTCATTGACTGCTTCATGTCTGGCAATCTTTCCCTGTGTCTTACGACAGATGAGACCATGGCTGCCGTATTGGTCTGCCCGTGCATGGCCGCAAATACACCGGTGCTCGGTGGAGATAGGGGCGGCAAGGCGCAGAGCAACAAGAATACTTAGGGTCCGATGGTCCAGGCGGGTGCCCAAGGCGGAATTAGGAACTGCCAACAGGAAGTCCCCGGCATGGGGAGCTTGCACAGCTAGAAGACGCACTTTGTCCTTCCTGGAAGCTGCCTCCAGCAATGATGTGGCGATGTTCTCCACTATGGAGCTATCCCATTTGGACTGTTTACAGTCATTTGGAAAAGTCGGTCGAGGATGAGAGTTGACAAGAGTGTCCCACTGACCGGCTCCTTCCGCGAATTTGGGATCATGAATCCCAATGAAGTCTCTTAGGTGTTCCGGTAGTATTTCCTTAACTAATTCACCTGTTGCACTGGTCGAGGATAAGAATGCCGGCAATGCTAACTGTGTCGCCTTGCAAATACCTATCCCCCCGAGTCTAACTGGGAGCGTTGCTTGGTCCCATTGGTCATCTTGCAGGGAGAGGTTTAACACTTTCAAGGTTATTGACCTTAGGAGTGTGTCATATTCCGTTAATTTTGGGCTGTCGAAGGAGGGAGCACACCTTAGGAAATAGGTCAGTCTGGGCAAAGCCAGGCACCTTGTGAGAAGGTACAGAGCATCGTGGGCGTCCAAAGCACCTATTCTTCCCTCCATCCTCCTCAGGTCGTTCAGCTTTTCTTCGAGGACTACCTCAATGGCGCTCGAGCCCAGAGGTGCCCCTAGCAGCACACTGTCGGTGGGAGCGATCACTTGGGCTCCTGGCAATATGGTTCGCACTGCATCTATGGTTGGTTGGCTAGATGAGATGATTTCACACTTTAATGGGTTTAGGGTGAGTCCTAACTCCTCTCCCTTAGATTTCACCAGCTGTAGATCTTCTAGCAGGGACTCCTGTGTCCCTGCCAGGGTGCCATCGTCCAGGAACCAGATGTTGAGTTCGCTGGTCAACCTGCTTGTGACCTCTTTAACAGCCATGCAAAAAAGAAAAGAGGCAAGTGGGTCTCCCTGCTGGACACCTTCTGCAGAAACAACTTCATGTTCCCCAAACAGCAGCGTCGATTCCCTACTGTACCCTGCTGAGACGAAGGGGAGTAGAGAAGGAAAGCTTGTTCGAACTGCTTCCAGTACCACATCCCTTTTTACCTGGTTGAAGGCATTTTTAAAGTCTAATTTAATTAATGCCTTATTTTCTGGGAGGTGCTTTATATAGGCTCGTGCTGCATGAGCTGCTGCTTCACAGCCATGGGGAACACCAAAACCTAGTTGATGGGGTCGAAGCATCGTCGCAGCGTCTATGCTAATTTTTCTGACAGCTGCCCTAGCAACAAGGCGCCGAAGTGTGTTACCCACGGCAATGGGTCTGACTCCACCATTTTTCTTCTTGAGGGCACAAAGGGATGCTCCAAAGAAAAAGGGTTTAATTGTATCTGGGATCAACCCAGAGAGGCAGTCGTTGACAAACTTCGTGACCTCTGACAATAGTGTCTCGGCAACTTCTCCGAGAACTGGGTTTACCATCTCCTTGAGGTGCTGAGGTCTTACTCCAGTGTATCCCCCTGCCGAGCCTGGCGGAAATGCAACCCGTTCTCGCAAATTCGTAAAGTCAATATTGACTTATTAACAACGTGCATAGGTGATATACTAAACATAATAGATACCCCTAAAAAGATTCATAGAAAACACCGACCTTACCTAACCTTGTTAGTATCTTAAGATAAGCATCTTATTGCTTCGTAATTACAATTATTACTTAACCTATACCTATTATAGGTTAGGTAATAATTGTAATTACGAAGCAATAAGATGCTTATCTTAAGATACTAACAAGGTAAGGTAAGGTCGGTGTTTTCTATGAATCTTTTTAAGGGTATCTATTATGTTAAGTATGTCACCTATGCACATATTTATTAAGTCAATATTGACTTATTAAATTTGCGAGAACGGGTTGGGAAATGACATGATGGCTTTGTATACCTCTGACGCTTGGAGGAATAGAGGTCCCATGTCTGGGACATTTGTGTCCTGAGCAGTGGGTTCCCATGGTACTCTAGGAGGGTTCTTCTCTCTCAGCGAGTTGGCGGTAGCGATATTTCTAGGGGCAATTGTGTCTTCGCTGGTAAGTAACCTAATTGCCCCTACTGTGTTGCCCTCTTCAATTTTTTTGGTCACTTGTGTTCCAAGTTTAAAATTGTCATTGGAACTCTTGGGTCTGCCACGACGGTTTTTGCGTTGAGGAGGGATGGGGATCAAGTTGTCAGCTCTGGGGAAATTATTTATTGCCCTAGTGACTGATGAGGCTAGCGACTTGCCTCCTCTTGCAGGTACGCCTAAGCAAATATTGCCAAACAGGAGCAAATTATGCCATGCTTTGATGGTGGCTGCAGCATTAAGATTTTCAGACCGTTCATTTACTTTCCTTAAAAGGTCTGTATATTTCCCTGCTGCAAATGGGCGTGCTGCTTTAGGAATGTGGGGAAGAGTTCTGGTGGTGGATTCTTTGATGGCCCCCAGGAGGTCATCTGATGATATGAAGTTTGCTGGGATGTGTGGGGGTGCCGGGGGGACCTGTGGGCCTTCTCTCTCTACAGGTACCATCAATGAACCCTCACAGTTGTTGTGTTGACGTAGGGTTCCATCGTTTCTAAGGCTGTGTGATTCGTCACACACCCGACACGTTCCTCTGGGTCTGGGTCCTCTGGTTGCACGTCTGGGTGCACTGTTCCCAGGACCCTGTTCTTGGCTGAGGGGTTCCTGGTTAGTTGGTGGAGTCCCCTCCATCCCCCGAGCGGCCGGCGTGGGAGAGATGACAGGGGTGGTGGCGGCAGGGGTGGACACGGGTGGTGGCAGGAGGGGTGGCTAGCTGTCCCTCACACTCACCACTCGTATGAGTACTTGTGTCTCCCTCCCTTTTGGGAGGAACCTGAATGCCTGCTGTGACCTGTGCCATATCTGGGTGCATGGAGGGTAGCACATCCCTGCCACAAGCACAGTGAGGGCGGTGAATAGGTGGGTGGGAGACACCCAGGCGCAGGGCGGGCTGGGTGGTGGGATGGCAGGTGGTACTGTGGTGCGGCGAGGCCGGCGGGCGGGGAGGAGGTGGGGGTTGACCGGGCCTCGCTCAGCTTGAGGGGGGGGGGGTCTGGGTGACACTTAAACACTGGTATAATTTTCTTGTATATCACTGCACAATGGTGAATGAATCATACACTTGTAATCCGACACACTGTGAGCTCTATTAGCTCTGACCATGATTGCTGATTTTTATTTTCATTTTTCTTTCCCAAGCGTATTTCTATAAACACTGGGTGGCACATGAGTGACCCCCCCCCTCACCCGATCAAACAACAACACCCCCTCCTCCCCCACACCATAGCCGTGGGAGGCCTAGAGGGCGCCAGCGTGGCCCTCACTGCCGTTGTATTCCACACCCTGCACACCCACCTGTTTTTATCGGTTTTTGTTGAGATGGTCCACTCTAGGCACCTTCCGCCACTCCTGCACCTTCCCAGGACATTCACACAGCACTCTGTGAAGGCTAGGCACGGTGACGTCAGGATGTCCCTAGGTAATGGTTCAGTAAACAACAGAGCCTCCTCCACACGTCCTCCCTCCCCGCTAGCTATATATATATATATATATAGCTCATATATATATATATATATATATATATATATATATATATATATATATATATATATATATATATGATATATATATATATATATATATATATATATATATATATATATATGATATATATATATATATATATATATATATATATATATATATGATATATATATATATATATATATATATATATATATATATATATATATATATATATATATATATATATATATATATATATGTCGTACCTAGTAGCCAGAACGCACTTCTCAGCCTACTATGCATGGCCCGATTTGCCTAATAAGCCAAGTTTTCATGAATTAATTGTTTTTCGACTACCTAACCTAACCTAACCTAACTTTTTTGGCTACCTAATCTAACCTAACCTATAAAGATAGGTTAGGTTAGGTTAGGGAGGGTTGGTTAGGTTCGGTCATATATCTACGTTAATTTTAACTCCAATAAATAAAAATTGACCTCATACATAATGAAATGGGCAGCTTTATCATTTCATAAGAAAAAAATTATAGAAAATATATTAATTCAGGAAAACTTGGCTTATTAGGCAAATCGGGCCTTGCATAGTAGGCTAAGAAGTGCGTTCTGGCTACTAGGTACGACATATATATATATATATATATATATATATATATATATATATATATATATATATATATATATATAAATATATATATATATATATATATATATATATATATATATATATATATATATATATATATATATAAATATATATATATATATATATATATATATATATATATATATATATATATATATATATATATATATATATATATATATATATATATATATATATATATATATATATGTCGTACCTAGTAGCCAGAACGCACTTCTCAGCCTACTATGTAAGGCCCGATTTGCCTAATAAGCCAAGTTTTCATGAATTAATTGTTTTTTGACTACCTAACCTAACCTAACCTAACTTTTTCGGCTACCTAACCGAACCTAACCTACAAAGATAGGTTAGGTTAGGTTAAGTAGGGTTTGTTAGGTTCGGTCATATATCTACGTTAATTTTAACTCCAATAAAAAAAATTGACCTCATACATAATGAAATGGGTAGCTTAATCATTTCATAAGAAAAAAATTAGAGAAAAAATATTAATTCAGGAAAACTTGGCTTATTAGGCAAATCTGGCCTTGCATAGTAGGCCGAGAAGTGTGTTCTGGCTACTAGGTACGACATATATATATATATATATATATATATATATATATATATATATATATATATATATAAATATATATATATATATATATATATATATATATATATATATATATATATATATATATATATATATATATATATATATATATATATATATATACCTACCCATACTATCAAAAATATTTGAACAAATTATCTACAAACAGCTCTACTCCTATCTCGTAAAATTCAACATTCTTAGCCCCTGTCAGTTTGGCTTCCGCTCTCAAAAGAGTACCAACGATGCAATTATTAGTCTCCTTGATATAATTTACTCAGCCCTTGACAAAAATGAGTTTCCAATTGGACTCTTCATTGACCTGAGAAAGGCCTTTGATACTGTTAATCACGATTACCTCTTATGTAAACTCCATCATTATGAAATCCGAGGCCATGCACTGGACTATATCCAATCCTATCTTAGTGATAGACACCAATGTGTAGCCATCAATAATATAATCTCTCCCATTCTACCAATAACCGTTGGAGTGCCACAGGGCAGCATTTTGGGACCCCTACTATTTCTTATATACATTAATGATCTGCCTAATGTCTCTAACATTCTGAAACCTATTTTGCTTGCTGATGATACTACCCTCATTTACTCCAACCCCAACCCACATACACTAAATGATGTTGTTAATAATGAACTAAAAAAAGTCCACTTATGGATGTCAACCAACAAACTAACACTTAACATAGAAAAGACCTACTACATCCTATTTGGAAGCAAATCTACAAATGCAGTTCAGCTTCAGATTGACAATGTAAACATTAGCAGTAAAAATGATGGAAAGTGTCTTGGCATATTCCTAGACAAGAGACTCAACTTCAGTACCCACATACAACACATAACTAAGAAAGTCTCTAAAACAGTTGGTATACTCTCCAAAATCAGATATTATGTTCCTACCTCTGCTCTCATCTCTCTATATTATGCACTAATCTATCCCTATCTCAACTATGGTATCTGTGCATGGGGTTCAACCACTGCAAACCACCTCAAGTCCATCATCACCCAGCAAAAAATCTGCTATCAGAATAATATCAAATTCTGCTTTCAGACAACACACAGCCCCAACTCCCTAAACATAATCTCACTCTAAAAATTCACCTGTGTCAACTACATTTACAAAACCCTGTTCTTAAATGCAAATCCTTGTCTGAAACTCTTCCTGGACAGATGTAATAGGACCCATTATCACCACACCAGAAATAAATATCTCTCCGATATCCCCAGAGTTAAACTTAATCTGTGTAAACACTCTATGCAAATAAAGGGACCCAGTTTATGGAACTCACTCCCTACTGAATTGAAAAGCTGTCCAACTTTTACATCATTCAAAATCAATACTAAAAAGTACCTAATTTCATCTTCATAGTTTTTCACTTTTTGCCTTAAAATTGCACTGTATCTATTGCTACCCAATCTCCCAACCTTTATGTTCCCAATTTGAACATCTTTACCATTGAGATCATTGCTGTTTTCTTATATGTGCTGCCAATCTGTTGTATGGTGTTTATAAATCTTGTTATCTGTATCTTTTGCTACCCAGTCTCCCAATCTTTATGTACCCATTCTGAACATCTTTACCATTGTGATCATTGCTGTCTTATATGTGCTGTCAATCTGCTGTATGGTGTCTATTAATCTTGTTTAAATTACTAATCAAGCTGTCAATGTAATCAATCAGAGCCTTAATATAACAATGTGCTTTAATATACTTACTTATCTCTCTCATCTTATTTTTCTCTTGTAATGTATCTTTCATTTATCAATTCTGATTGAAATTACCTACTTAAAATTATCTGCTAGATTAAGGACCTGCCCGAAACGCTGCGCGTACTAGTGGCTTTACAAGAATGTAAATACTGTACTATCCAATGTATTCTCTCAAACCCAATGTACCTTCTTGTATATATATAAATAAAATAAAATAATATATATATATATATATATATATATATATATATATATATATATATATATATATATATATATATATATATGTGTGTGTGTGTGTGTGTGTGTGTGTGTGTGTGTGTGTGTGTGTGTGTGTGTGTGTGTGTGTGTATTTATTATATATATATATATATATATATATATATATATATATATATATATATATATATATATATATATATATATATATATATATATATATATATATATATATATATATATTATATGTCGTACCTAGTAGCCAGAACGCCCTTCTCAGCCTAATATGCAAGGCCCAATTTGCCTAAACAGCCAAGTTTTCATGAACTAATTGTTTTTCGACTACCTAACCTAACCTAACTTTTTTGGCTACCTAACCTAAGCTAACCTATAAAGATAGATTAGGTTAGGTTAGGTAGGGTTGGTTAGGTTCTGTCATATATCTACGTTAATTTTACCTCCAATAAAAAAAAATTGACCTCATACAAAATGAAATGGGAACCTTTATCATTTTATAAGAAAAAAATTGAGAAAATATATTAATTCAGGAAAACTTGGCTTATTAGGCAAATCGGCCCTTGCATATGTCACGTGGGGGTGGGCGGTCCGGGGCTCTGCTAACACTTAACTGCTAGGGGCTCAAAGGGCCCAAATACTCAGCCCCTCCGACTCCCTGGATTCACCGGAGTCTCCTTGGTCACACAAGATAGGACCAACGATGCCCACCTCCGCAGGTCTTTGCTTCCACCACAAAGGGGTGCCACTGATTCACCCTGGAAGCCCTTCAGTCAACCACGGGGAAACTGCTGTTAACAGTTCCGGCCTAGACCCATGGGGGAGTGAAGGAAGACTCAGGCTTACCTATAAACATAACCTCCCTGAGTCTTGCCAGCCAGACAAAAAAAAAGGTTGCAGGAACTCCTTTCCCGCCTGTCTTCTCTATCTTCCTCTTAGCAAGGTCGCCAGCTGGGTTATTATATCTGCACCCCAGCAATGCAGTTCAGTGGGTGTATCATATATCGTTTGTAGCCAGAAATGTATGCTCATAGAGAAATATCACAAATGGAGGCACACTCAAACACAGTAATAAAATGTGTGGATTTACTGATGCAAATTACATGAACACACACACACAATCACAAGTAATACATGAATATGGAATATGGATAATGAGTCTGGAGATCGTCAGCCTCTTCTTCCACGACCTCCAACACTCCTTCGAATGGGCAGGAAGACAGGAGTCTCACACTCTCACAGGAGGGCCTCTTCACCACGTCGGCACCTCTTCTTCACTGTCCTGCCATCCATACACACTGTCCTCTCTGACAGTCCTGGACACAAGCTGCTTTGCAGCCTATTCTACTATTAAAGTAATAAATTCTTGCTGCCACATACACGGGTAAATATTGTGGCCTAACTAGCCTACTCATACAAGGGGTAATGGGAGGGAAAACTGATCTACCTTACACTCCTGGCTCACGACGCCTGTCCCTCGATGGTGTGAGGTTCCCACGCTTCCTGGGGTCGATCCTCGACGATCCAGGACGTTCCACAGGTCCTCAGGTGTCGTGAAGCCTTCGCGTCATCGCCATTCCAATCCCTGAGATTCAGCTGCCCCAATCCTGGTTCATCGATGGGCGCTGAGCTAATCACTATTTTTCCCCACACTCGCCTCTCCCACAGGGCGTCGCTCCTTGTCCTAGGCACTGTGTCGTCCTTCCAAGATTCTCAGTGGATGTGACCCCAGTCACAGCAGGGCTTGCTCGCCCGCCTTCCAGACCTCAACGTCCAGCCAGCGGCGCCGCCCAGCGTCGTCGCCGACTGTTTTCCAAGTTTGGCACTTCTCTGCTCACTGAACTTGGTTCCTCTTTGGCTTCCCAGAAGCGCAGGGTCTCCAATGACTGTGAGGGGCAGCGAAGGCCAGCTCAATCCACTGAACAAGGCTTGCAGAGCCTCCAATCTTTGAGAGCAGACCGAGGCGCGTCCTGTCGCTTCCACGGTCAGTACAACTCTGACGTTGGCGCCGCCCGGGGCACTCGGTGACGTCATGGCGGGCCCTGATTTGTCGCCCGCGACCTACGTCGACCAATCCGCGATCGGCTTGTCTCCCTTCCAAAAGGTCATATCTGCCGCAGGGGATACTGTTTCATTTTATAACAGGGCGCCAATTTTCCTTTATTTACAACTTATAATATAACCTCCTTCCATTAAATGGCAGCCGGTCTGGTCGCCACATATATCACTAGACTCCCTGAACCTCAGAGAATCAGTAGGGAGAGCTGATATGACTCTTTAAGCCGGCAAACGAAAGAAATAGGAGAGGGCACCGTAACATACCCCTCCCCTTAAAATAAGAGTCATATCGGAAGAGCAGCACTCAAGAGGGCAACCTATACTCTTGCTCCCTCCGTTCCTGAAGTGTCACTCCTCCAGTTGGTGACGTGGCTCATACCACTTTGCCAGTCACTTGCCTCATTGTATCTCCACCTCGCATAGTACCGGGTGTGACGGGTGTTCCCTGAACACCTACAAGAAATCCTCTCTCCGTGGCTACGAGTGTACTCCCACGGCTCGTTACCACTGTAAGATTCAGTGCATGCAGCGCCTCCACCGCGTCGTGCACTCCGAGATAGTCTTGCATTTCCACTGCGTCCTACAGGTACTCCATGTTTCCTCTCATGATCTCCTCTTCGCCAACCTTCTCTCTTCTCGGTTCCTCTTCTCCCGTAGGTGCGTTGTCTCCTCACAGTGGCACTTGTAACCTGTACTCCATCCAGCAGCTTCCTCTCTTCCACACTAGGCCTTTGCGATGGCCCAATGCCCCTCTGGTTAGGCTGGCGCCTACCCTGGGTGTACCTATTCCCTGCTTTCTTCGTATTGCCTTTCCTATACCACTCGCTCCTTCGTTCCCGACGAACATCTTCACTCCTCCAGGAGATTCTCTTCCCTGCAGACGTCTTCTTCGGTTCGTGGTTGGGCTCATCCACCTCCCTGTCGCTCACTTCACCACGGTGGTTCATCTTGCACCTACCACTATTCATCTGGCCGGCATAGGGTGCACTGCGTCGTGGTTCCTCCACTCTGCCCCTCACCGCCGTTCGCTCATCCACTGAGCTTACTCTATTCACGTTTCTGTATGGAGGGAGTGCGGTCTGCAGCCTCCTCACCGCCCCAGGCGTTTGTACAGCTGCTCCTCGCCACTCCTCCACACGCATCATCAGGCTTAGTCGGAGGTCCCCGTCGGGGTTTTCCACAACCTCCGACGACCTCTCTGCACTCTCGCCCTCGTTGTCGTCGTCTCTGGCGACGTTTTCCCTGTCGAAGTCGGCTTCCTCACTATTATTTGGAGCGACTGATACCTCACCTGGCAGGGTTGTACCGCTGCTTGAAACATAGGCACTCCTGGCCCAATCGGGTTGTATCCTGCCTCCTCCGAGGTCATTACCCAGCACCATCTGTACATGCTCTAGGGGTAACTTAGGGGCTACAGCTACTATAGCTCTCTCGACTCCGTAGTCGGCAATCAGCTGTACTTCGTGAAGTGGCAACCTGTATTCCTCCCCCACACTGCGTATCCTCACCACTCCCACAGGTGAATCATTAAATTCCTTGGGGAGAATACTCCTGGTCACCATACTTATGTCAGCACCCGTATCTCGAAGCACGGCAACCTCCACTGGGTCTGACTTTCCAAACTTCACGTTGGCCCCGAAAACGAAGGGATGTTCACCCAACTTCATTTCCCAACCATTCACGTTGGGTCCACTATAATATGGGGTGTGAACAAACACTCTCTCCTCTTCCAACATTAATCCTACATTCCTTTGGTGCTCCTCACACTCGCGGGCATAATGTCCTCTCACACCACAGTTGTAGCATCGGCCACCTCCCCTGGGCGGCCACTCGCCAGTCCCTCTGGCGGTACCACTTGCAGACGTCCCCTGGGTCCTCCTTGGACTCCCTGTCGTCGTGTCCGGGACTGCAGCACTTGCTCCCGAGCTAGGTCCACTGCTCACAGCTTGGGGCTTCCTCCCCGCGTCTCTTGAGCTCTTGAACCACGTTACTTCATCGGGCACACTACTCTTGGGAGAGTCCCCACCCGTCCTCGCTCCTCCTGAACTCCTAAGGTTCCCTCCCGACCTGGGGTAAGGCGAGTGTCTGGGCGGCCCCTCCCTCCTGCTATGTAGTGCCTCCTCCAGCATGTCGGCTCGATCCGCTGCAGCCTTCAGGTCCTTAATACCTGCTTCTCTCACCCTTACTCGCAACTCAGGATGGAGCACCGACATGAACTTCTCCATCACTATCAGTCGTTTAACATCATCCACCGACTCCGCTTCCTCCGCCTTCAACCATCGTAGGAATTTCCGTTCCATCTCCCTGGCGGTCTCGGCGTAAGTCTTTCCCGACGCTCTTGTACACTCTCTGAACCGCTTCCGGTACATCTCCGGAGTCAGCCGGAATGAGTGGAGAACCGCATTCTTAATCGCGTCATAATTAGTACACTCCTCTAGGTCCAGCATGTTATAGGCTTCCCGGGCCTCACCAGTCAACCTGCCCTGGACCAGAGCAGCCCAATCATCTTCCGGCCACTCCTTCAGAGTCGCTATCCGTTCAAAGTGTTCGAAGAACGCCTCAGCTTCTTGTGGTTCGAACGTAGGTAAGTCACGTTCCCTTACCTTGAGGTCATCCCGCCGTGCAGGTAGTGAGGGCAGACCACGTTCAACGCGACGCAATTCGACTTCTTTCTTTGCCTTTATCTCCTCCAGTCGCAGTTGTCTCTCTCCTTCTTCTCGCTGCAGCTGCAGCCGTGCTTCTCGCTCACCTCGCTGCAGCTCAGCTGCACGTTCCTCTCGCTGCAGCTCAGCTGCACGTTCCTCTCGCTGCAGCTCAGCTGCACGTTCCTCTCGCTGCAGCTCAGCTGCACGTTCCTCTCGCTGCATTTGCGCTTCTCTTTCCTCTCGTCGCAGCTGGGCTTCCAGTTGCATCTTCATTATTTCCAGTTGCAGGCTCCTCTTACTACAGCTGGACCTTCCACTGCTCCCATGTTCACTGTGAATTCTCTCCACACTGGTAGGCGCTTGGGGTGGCCCTAGTCGGGACGGTTCACCTTGCGACGGCTCTCCTCGGGACGGCTCCTCTTGAGATGGCTCCTCTCCCGTCGCTTCCTCTCGAGCTGTGAGCTGTGCCATGATCTCTATCCTTCGCTCCGCTACCTTAGTCGTCCTCAACCTGATCCCTAAAGTGGTTTGCCACTTGTTGGAGCTGGGCCTTGGTGCACTCTTCCAAAATTCCCTCGTCCCTTGCGTCAATAAATTTCTTTACTTTGTCTTCCTCCATCTCTATATCATTGAGCATACACGACGGCACAGACAAGTTAGTAGGCACTAATTTCACCGTTTCAGTCCCTTAGCTGGTTGAGTAACAGTACCACCGAATTCACTGGCCACACTGTATTAGTACCCTGGCAACACTTGTCTTGCAATTTGGTCCACACTGTAGCTTGATCCACGCTTCCTGGCGAAGTTCCCAGTTCTTGGCTACTGGGGTTCGAATCCTGGCGAGGTCGCCAGTTCCCTTGTCACGTGGGGGTGGGCGGTCCGGGGCTCTGCTAACACTTAACTGCTAGGGGCTCAAAGGGCCCAAATACTCAGCCCCTCCGACTCCCTGGATTCACCGGAGTCTCCTTGGTCACACAAGATAGGACCAACGATGCCCACCTCCGCAGGTCTTTGCTTCCACCACAAAGGGGTGCCACTGATTCACCCTGGAAGCCCTTCAGTCAACCACGGGGAAACTGCTGTTAACAGTTCCGGCCTAGACCCATGGGGGAGTGAAGGAAGACTCAGGCTTACCTATAAACATAACCTCCCTGAGTCTTGCCTGCCAGACAAAAAAAAAGGTTGCAGGAACTCCTTTCCCGCCTGTCTTCTCTATCTTCCTCTTAGCAAGGTCGCCAGCTGGGTTATTATATCTGCACCCCAGCAATGCAGTTCAGTGGGTGTATCATATATCGTTTGTAGCCAGAAATGTATGCTCATAGAGAAATATCACAAATGGAGGCACACTCAAACACAGTAATAAAATGTGTGGATTTACTGATGCAAATTACATGAACGCACACACACAATCACAAGTAATACATGAATATGGAATATGGATAATGAGTCTGGAGATCGTCAGCCTCTTCTTCCACGACCTCCAACACTCCTTCGAATGGGCAGGAAGACAGGAGTCTCACACTCTCACAGGAGGGCCTCTTCACCACGTCGGCACCTCTTCTTCACTGTCCTGCCATCCATACACACTGTCCTCTCTGACAGTCCTGGACACAAGCTGCTTTGCAGCCTATTCTACTATTAAAGTAATAAATTCTTGCTGCCACATACACGGGTAAATATTGTGGCCTAACTAGCCTACTCATACAAGGGGTAATGGGAGGGAAAACTGATCTACCTTACACTCCTGGCTCACGACGCCTGTCCCTCGATGGTGTGAGGTTCCCACGCTTCCTGGGGTCGATCCTCGACGATCCAGGACGTTCCACAGGTCCTCAGGTGTCGTGAAGCCTTCGCGTCATCGCCATTCCAATCCCTGAGATTCAGCTGCCCCAATCCTGGTTCATCGATGGGCGCTGAGCTAATCACTATTTTTCCCCACACTCGCCTCTCCCACAGGGCGTCGCTCCTTGTCCTAGGCACTGTGTCGTCCTTCCAAGATTCTCAGTGGATGTGACCCCAGTCACAGCAGGGCTTGCTCGCCCGCCTTCCAGACCTCAACGTCCAGCCAGCGGCGCCGCCCAGCGTCGTCGCCGACTGTTTTCCAAGTTTGGCACTTCTCTGCTCACTGAACTTGGTTCCTCTTTGGCTTCCCAGAAGCGCAGGGTCTCCAATGACTGTGAGGGGCAGCGAAGGCCAGCTCAATCCACTGAACAAGGCTTGCAGAGCCTCCAATCTTTGAGAGCAGACCGAGGCGCGTCCTGTCGCTTCCACGGTCAGTACAACTCTGACGTTGGCGCCGCCCGGGGCACTCGGTGACGTCATGGCGGGCCCTGATTTGTCGCCCGCGACCTACGTCGACCAATCCGCGATCGGCTTGTCTCCCTTCCAAAAGGTCATATCTGCCGCAGGGGATACTGTTTCATTTTATAACAGGGCGCCAATTTTCCTTTATTTACAACTTATAATATAACCTCCTTCCATTAAATGGCAGCCGGTCTGGTCGCCACATATATCACTAGACTCCCTGAACCTCAGAGAATCAGTAGGGAGAGCTGATATGACTCTTTAAGCCGGCAAACGAAAGAAATAGGAGAGGGCACCGTAACACATAGTAGGCTGAGAATTGCGTTCTGGCTACTAGGTACGACATATATATATATATATATGTCGTACCTAGTAGCCAGAACGCACTTCTCAGCCTACTATGCAAGGCCCGATTTGCCTAATAAGCCAAGTTTTCATGAAATAATTGTTTTTCGACTACCTAACCTACCTAACCTAACCTAACCTAACTTTTTCGGCTACCTAACCTAACCTAACCTATTAAGATAGGTTAGGTTAGGTTAGGTAGGGTTGGTTAGGTTCGGTCATATATCTACGTTAATTTTAACTCCAATAAAAAAAATTGACCTCATACATAATAAAATTGGTAGCTTTATCATTTCATAAGAAATTTTGTTTAGAAAATATATTAATTCAGGAAAACTTGGCTTATTAGCCAAATTGGGCCTTAAATAGTAGGCTGAGAAGTGCATTCTGGCTACTAGGTACGACATATATATATATATATATATATATACATATATATATATATATATATATATGTCGTACCTAATAGCCAGAACGCACTTCTCAGCCTACTATTCAAGGCCCGATTTGCCTAATAAGCCAAGTTTTCATGAATTAATGTTTTTTCGTCTACCTAACCTACCTAACCTAACCTAACCTAGCTTTTTTTGGCTACCTAACCTAACCTTACCTATAAATATAGGTTAGGTTAGGTTAGGTAGGGTTGGTTAGGTTCGGTCATATATCTACGTTAATTTTAACTCCAATAAAAAAAAATTGACCTCATACATAGAGAAAAGGGTTGCTTTATCATTTCATCAGAAAAAAATTATAGTAAATATATTAATTCAGGAAAACTTAGCTTATTAGGCAAATCGGGCCTTGAATAGTAGGCTGAGAAGTGAGTTCTGGCTACTAGGTACGACATATATATATATATATATATATATATGTCGTACCTAGTAGCCAGAACGCACTTGTCAGCCTACTATGCAAGGCCCGATTTGCCTAATAAGGCAAGTTTCCATGAATTAATTGTTTTTCGACTACCTAACCTACCTAACCTAACCTAACCTAACTTTTTCTGCTACATAACCTAACCTAACCTATAAAGATTGGTTAGGTTAGGTTAGGTAGGGTTGGTTAGGTTCGGTCATATATCTACGTTAATTTTAACTCCAATAAAAAAAAATTACCTCATACACAATGAAATGGGTAGCTTTATCATTTCCTAAGAAAAAAATTAGAGAAAATATATTAATTCAGGAAAACTTGGCTTATTAGGCAAATCGGGCCTTGCATAGTAGGCTGAAAAGTGCATTCTGGCTACTAGGTACGACATATATATATATATATATATATATATATATATATATATATATATATATATATATATATTAAATATTACATATATATTATATATAGGGGGTACCACCTCTGGTGCAATTATAGGGACCCACAGCCTCAGAATAGGGAACACAGAGCATTCAGGGAAAAACTTGCCATTTAACTCTGAATACGTAAGAGTGTTCGCTTCTTCTACCACCCCCCTTTTTTTATTTAAATATTATATATATATATTATATATATATTTTATATATATATTATATATATATATATTATATATATATATATATATATATATATATATATATATATATATATATATATGTCGTACCTAGTAGCCAGAACTCACTTCTCAGCCTACTATTCAAGGCCCGATTTGCCTAATAAGCCAAGTTTTCCTGAATTAATATATTTACTATAATTTTTTTCTTATGAAATGATAAAGCAACCCTTTCCTCTATGTATGAGGTCAATTTTTTTTTATTGGAGTTAAAATTAACGTAGATATATGACCGAACCTAACCAACCCTACCTAACCTAACCTAACCTATATTTATAGGTAAGGTTAGGTTAGGTAGCCAAAAAAAGCTAGGTTAGGTTAGGTTAGGTAGGTTAGGTAGACGAAAAAACATTAATTCATGAAAACTTGGCTTATTAGGCAAATCGGGCCTTGAATAGTAGGCTGAGAAGTGCGTTCTGGCTATTAGGTACGACATATATATATATATATATATATATATATATATATAGGTCCCTTGAGGACGAAGGAGGGGGACGGACACGTGGTGAGCAAGGTCCTACACTTGAACCAATTTCAACGAGGATCAGATTCAGATTCAGATTCAGATGTTTATTCAGGTAAGGTATATACATACAAGTGATGTTACATTAATGGAATGATATATAGATAGAGCTAGTACATACAATGCCTAAAGCCACTATTACGCAATGCGTTTCGGGCAAAAAGGTCCTTTTTGGCATCACGATGCCTGAGCCAGTCAAGACTTGACCTGTGTAGGATACCTGCTGAAGGCCCTGGGTGTGACAAGAAGAACCGTATCTCCTTCATTCCAACACTATGAACGTTGAAAGGTGCGTTGTCTGAGCTTTGTGTATGGCGAGGCAGGTACAGTGTATGGGTGAGGGTGAGGGGAGGGTCGCCGCAGTCTCAGTGCCGCCACTCACCAGGCCCCAAGGCGGGGTATGGGGGGAAGGGGGGAGTGATGGGGGAGGCTCTCGAGCTGCCTACAGTGATGTTAGTGGAAAGTTAGTGCGTTCATAAGCAAATCGGTGAGTGTAGTGTTAAAAACAAAGTGCACTAGTGATTTCCCCGAGTGTTGATAGTGTGTAACAAGTGTGACGGCAGCCTCCCTCGTGTGCCCCCCCCCTCTCCACCACCCCCGCCCGCCATCTTCCCCCACCCCGCTACCTGCGCCCTACCCAGCCAGCCGCCCATCAACACACAGCCTACCCACACACGGTGCCCAGGCCATGCCCAACCCCCCCAGGAGGGTAATGCTTGCCGTGTTACTCTCCACCTGGGAAGGAGAGGGTGCACTCAGTGGGCAGCCAGGCGTCATCACATCTAGGCATGGCACATGTCGCACCTGACACACAGCCTCTTTCCAGCCAAGAAGATGGCCACCCAAGAGGAAACTGTCAAGTGTGTGACAGACGGTATCGTCTCAATTCAAATGGAACTGTCCGCTATCATTCTCTCAATTCAGGTGGTTGTCTAGGGTCTAGGCGCCTGCCCCGGGGCAGTGACGATGGACAACCTGCTGCAGGAGCGAGGAACAATACCTCCCTCAACTTCATTTCAGCAGATAATCTGCTTGAAGCAATCAAAGCGACGTCCACCAGGACCTTGCCCCACATCCCCAAGGCTGCCCGTCATCAAGCAGCAGCCAAACTCACCAGTCTGCTGACAAAGGTCAACAATGCTCCTAGAACCATTGGAGCATGGCACAATCTCCTTCTATTTGGGAATGCATGCCTAGCATTACCGCCCAGGAGAGACAAGTCATTAGCAACCTCTGTAATCAGAGCTCTTAATGAATTCCCCAGAGCAGACAACCTGGTCCGCCTCCCCCCTCGTGCCAAGAACACCAGCCGCAGGACGACCAACAATAACTCATCTGAGAACCACAAAATGAGAGCACAGATCACCAGGAAAATAGAAGAGGGCAATACCACAGGTGCCATCAGAATCATGACCAGCGATGACACTATTGCCCCCAGGAATGCCACGACAGCAGAGGCTCTTCAAGACAAACACCCACCCAGAGCCCCGGACAGCAGCAGGGATCCCCAGGAAAACAATGCTGGCATAGAACCCTTGACTGTTCGAGAATCTGAGGTGTACAAAGCAGCCATGTCTTTCCCAACAGGTTCAGCAGGGGGCTTTACTGGCCTAAGACCCCAGCACATCAAACAAATGCTGATCCCGGTGCTTGGAGATGCTGCAAAGGACCTTCTAGTGGAACTTACCAGATTCTCCAACATGTGTTTGGCTGGCGGCATCCCTGAGGACATCAGGCCTGTCTTTTATGGAGCAGCACTCTGTGCTCTAAAGAAGAAGGATAGGGGTATCAGGCCCATTGCCGTTGGCAACACCCTCCGACGCCTTGTAGCTAAGGCTGCAGTGAGATCTATCAGCCAGGAAGCAGCCACCTTGCTGAAACCTCATCAGCTCGGGTTTGGGATTCCCCTAGGTTGTGAAGCTGCAGCACATGCAGCGCGGGCTTACATTGTTGATCTCCCGGACCAGAAGGCACTAGTAAAGCTTGACTTCAAAAATGCCTTCAATCAAGTCAGACGAGACGCTGTCCTCAGGGCTGTACACAACCATTTCCGTCCCCTTTACCCATTCATCCGATCGTGCTACAGTGGGGACTCTAAGCTTCTTTTTGGGGAGCATGAAATAAACTCCTGTGAAGGTGTCCAACAAGGTGACCCCTTAGCCCCCCTCCTTTTCTGCCTAGCTATCAAAGAGGTCACTGATAGTCTGGCAAGCGAGCTAAACATCTGGTACCTGGATGATGGCACTCTAGCTGGAACTCCGGAAACCATTTTGGGGGATATAAGGAAAATCCAGGAGCAGGGAGCAGCCTTAGGCCTCATTCTCAATGCATCCAAATGTGAAATAATCTCCCGCAACCCAGACATCACTGGGCAAATACAAAATGCTCTTCCAGACATTCTCGTTGTCGAGCCACCGGACTGCACTCTCCTGGGTGCCCCCATTGGCCCACGAGCAATCGAGGAGGTCCTGGTTGCAAAAATCACTGACCTAAAGAGAATGCAGGACAGGATTGACAAGATTGATGCCCATGATGCTCTCTTTCTCCTTACAAGATGCCTGTCTCTCCCTAAGTTGACCTACTTTCTGAGATGTTCTCCATCCTACAGCACCCCTAAGTTAAATGTGTATGACACCCTTCTGAGGTCCATGCTGGTGAAAGTCCTGAACCTGCCATTGGACGACTCTCAGTGGGAGCAAGCAACCCTTCCTGTAAGACTCGGCGGCCTTGGTGTCCGCACAGCCTCCCAAATTGCTCTTCCAGCCTTCCTTTCCTCCTCTCATGCATCACACGACCTCGTCAGAGATATTTTACCTGCAACCCTGAGAGATTCAGCAGGAATACACGATCCTGCTTTCACTGAATGTTCAAATCAGTGGGATGTTCTTGCAGCCCCAGAAACCATTATAGAGCCAACAAAACAACACAAACAGTCCGGCTGGGACCACCCTCTAGTGGAAAAAGTAGCTGATGCCATGCTAAGCGTCGCAACATCAGACAAGGAGAAAGCCCGCCTCAGAGCAGTTCGTGCCCCCCATGCAGGAGACTTCCTCCTGGCAGTACCCATGTCTGCAATGGGCACGCGCCTAGATCCAGAATCCCTTCGTGTAGCAGTGGCCCTCCGCCTTGGTGCCCCAATTCACACTGAATACAAGTGTATTTGCAACAGGGTGGAAGCAGACCAATACGGACTGCATGGGTTGCATTGCGGAAGCACAAAGGGCTGGCATGCAAGACACAACGAGGTCAATGACATCATCAAGAGAAGCCTCGTCTCAGCTGGGTGCCCAGCGGAGAGAGAACCTCGCATCCTAGGGGTCCAAAACCCGGATTTCCCCTCACTTCGCCCTGATGGCATCACCATATACTCATGGAAGGAGGGTAGACAGTTGGTGTGGGACTACACATGTGTATCCACCCTGGCTGACACCTATGTACACTTCGGAGCTGATCAAGCAGGTGGGGCGGCCAACCACAGGGAAACAGCAAAATCACTCAAGTACAGGCGACTGGAAGGTCAATACCTCTTTGTTCCCATAGCGTCTGAGACGCATGGCCCCTGGGGCAAGAGTGCCTTGGGATTTCTCAAGGAATTGGGGTCCAAGCTCATTGACGTCACCAGAGACCCAAGGGCTTCCAGTTTTTTATTTCAGCGTCTCAGTGTGGCGATCCAGAGGGGAAATGCTTGCTGCGTCCTCGGTTCCTGTCCAGAAGCGGAGGAGCTTCAAGAGATCCATAACCTTTAGGCATTTGTCTTGTATGTTTTGTAACCTTTAAATACACAATAAAGGAAAAAAAAAAGGGAAGGGGGTGGTAGGAGAAAAGCACACAGAAACTGTATTGGAGGGAATACACATTCACTCCAATGCGTTATGTGTGGTTTCCTCCGAGGCTATGGGTCCCCCTTCTTCCAGCCAGAGGTGGTACTCCCTTCTCTTAATTGTATATATATATATATATATATATATATATATATATATATATATATATATATATATATATATATATATATATATATATATATATATATATATATGTATATAATTATATATAATATATATGACTCTGGAAAAACTTATGTCACAACCACTGAGGCACACCTCACTTCTTTCCTGGATGACTGTGGGATATCAGCTGAATAACCAGAACATAATTTGTAGTCTCACATACAACCAAAGTGTACTTAAGCTCTGCCTTTCCTTTCCAAAGGTTTTTATTTTGATTTTGATTTTTTTGTTTGGTCATCTTTGCCTGTTTTTTACTCTTAATTATTTGGTCTTAGTTAATCCCCTTGTCACTAAACCTAGGGCTTTTTATTACCCTGTTACTTAAAGTAACTTGGTATTTGTGTCTTGTAATCATTTATTGGAATTAATTAATAGTATAATTGTCTATATAAGCATCTACCTCAGTATCATAGTAAAATCTTCCACATGAATATACTCTCACCCCTGTTTATTTTTACACTTAGATTTATATTAGAGTAAATTTCTAGATTTAATTAGATTTACATGTCATCTTTTTTTTCTTTTTTTTTCTCTCGGAATTATCTATTTGAGCTCACTTTGTTTTCTTAGGTTCATTTCCAATTATAGGATTTTAATTAACCATTACTAAGCTAATTATCTTCAAGATCATTTTACTTTATATAAACTTTAACTTTATATATACTTTATATAAACATTTTACTTTATATTTATATTATTTTTCTTATTATTTTTTATTTTACATTTATATTGTCAGTCTTTACTGATTTTTTGTTTTTTATTTTATGTAACTTCTGTGTCCTTCCTGGCTATCTATTGGATCTTTATTTTACTTCTAAATTGTTACTATTTTATTGCATTTGCTTTTATTCTTGTGTTTTGCTTTATCGTGTATCTTGTATCGTGATCCCTCTGCATCTCCATGCACACTGATATTGATCCTGATCAAAATCTTCTGTCTCATATCTACACCAACCAGCACATCATTATTGCAAGTATTTTACAGCACACCAGGCTAAAAACAAACTCCAAAATAGCACCTGTCTATCAGTTTACAATCAAAATGTTAGATCACTTGGTAAACATTTTGACGATTTAAATGCATAACTCACAGCACTCTAGGTACTAACTTAGCGTTCATTATTTTAACAGAAACTTGGCTAAATAAAGACTATACCCAACTCTACAACTTAGCTGGTTATAAAGTCATTCATAACTGTAGGCCTAATAAAAAAAAAACCTACCCGAGTCACTCAAACATCAGCCACTACCTTGGACCACATATGGACAAACATAACAGCTCCCCTTGTATCTGGTATAATCTACGACAGAACAACTGACCACTATCCTACCTTTCTCATAGCGAACATGGACATAACACCACCAAAAAGCAAGAAACTTTCATTTAGGCTACACAGTGAATCAGCTTTAGGCAATCTTACAGATGCACTTCACAATATTAACTGGGATTCTGAATTCAATAGTACCCAGGATATAAATTCATTAGCTAACCTCTTCCTCTCCTAAACTCTAAGCCTCTACAACCTTCATTGTCCCCTTCTTACCAAGCAAGTAACTGACAAAAGATTAAACAATCCATGGCTCACAAGTGGCATTCTCAACTCAATCAACAAGAAACATGAATATGAACAGAAACTTAGGATTGGCCTAGTTTCAAGGGAAGTAGCTAAAAGGTACTCATCAATGCTTACCAGTATCATAAGAAAGGCAAAACTTGCATATTATGTGAATAGATTCAATGAAGCAAAAGGCAACATGAAAAGCACTTGGAAAACAATCTCTAGTATCCTAGGAACTAAACAACACTCACATAACCAAATAAAACTCTAGAAAAGCAAATGAATTTAATAGTTTCTTTTCATCGGTTGGTGCTAATCTTGCCAGTAAAATCCCACAGACTCAGACACATATTAACACATATCTCTCAGGCAGCTATCCAAACTCTCTTCTCCTTTCACCAATCAGCCCGGCAGATGTTGTGTCCATCATACACTCTCTAAAAACCAAGGCAGGGAACACCAGTGAAATTCTGTCCATTGTGTACAAGAGAGCCTCCCATGCCCTTGCCCCACCCATAGCACTACTGTTCAACAAATCTATAAAGTGTCACACCTTCCCTCATATCCTCAAAAAAGCAAGAGTAACGCCAGTCCATAAAGGAGGCAATCCGGCGGACATAAACAATTATAGACCAATATCAAATCTTCCCATTCTATCAAAAATATTTGAAAAAATTATTGTAAATATTGACTGTAATTACCATATTATGTATCCTCACATTCCCAATGTACCTTCTTGTATATGCATAAATAAATAAATAAATAAATAAAATAAATATAACGCACTTCTCGGCCTACTATGCTGGACTGGACTTGTGATCCTGTGGTCCTAGATTCGATCCTAGGCACTGGCGAGAAACAATGGGCAGAGTTTCTTTCACCCCATGTCCCTGTTACCTAGCAGTAAAATAGGTACCTGGGTGTGAGTCAGTTATTACAGGATGCCTCCTGGGGGGTGGAGGCCTGGTCGAGGACCAGGCCGCAGGCACACTAAAAAAAAAAATAATTATGAATTATTATTCAATAACTGTTAGAGTGCCACAGGGCAGCATCTTGGGACCTCTCCTATTTCTTATATACATCAATGATCTGCCTATTGTCTCTAACATTTGTTTCAAACTGCAGGTACTGCAGGCAACTACTACAACACTACTGAACCGGTACAAACTGCAGGTACTGCAGGCAACTACTACAACACTATTTATTTATTTATTTATTTATTTATGCATATACAAGAATGTACATAAGGAATGTGAGGATACAAATATGCTAATTACAGTCGTGTAAAGCCACTAGCACGCGCAGCGTTTCGGGCAGGTTCTTAATCTAAGAAAATTTTAAGGAGGTAAATACTTGCAAAATTTATAGACAAAAAAATGATAACAGTTACATGAAATGAAAAAAAAGAAGATGAGAGAAAATTGTAGGTACAGTATATTAAAGCACATAGGTAGCTAAGATTGATTGCAATGACAGCTTGAATGGTAGTTGACAAAAATTGGTAGACACAATACAGCAGAAACAATATAAGATTGATTGCAAACTACTGAACCGGATCATTCACGTAGTAACAAAGGAAAAAATCTACAGAAAGGTAATGTGAAAAAATAACATGCAGCATTTTTTTTTTATTTCTATGGTACTATACTTTGCTCAGTCGTTAATTTTATATGAAGTTCTCACAAATTCATTAATAATAGGTGTTTTTAAATTGAACTTTTTTACCATCCTTATCTCTAATTTTAAAAAATGTGATATTTATTTATTTATTTATTTATTTATTTATTTATTTATATACAAGAAGGTACATTGGGTTTGTGAGAATACATTGGATAGTACAGTAATTACATTCTTGTAAAGCCACTAGTACGCGCAGCGTTTCGGGCAGGTCCTTAATCTAGCAGATAATTTTAAGTAGGTAATTTCAATCGGAATTGATAAATGAAAGATACATTACAAGAGAAAAATGAGATGAGAGAGATAAGTAAGTATATTAAAGCACATTGTTATATTAAAGCTCTGATTGATTGCATTGACAGCTTGATTAGTAATTTAAACGAGATTAATAGACACAATACAGCAGATTGACAGCACATATAAGACAGCAATGATCACAATGGTAAAGATGTTCAGAATGGGTACATAAAGATTGGGAGACTGGGTAGCAAAAGATACAGATAAACAAGATTTATAAACACCATACAATAGAATGACAGCACATATAAGAAAACAGCAATGATCTCAATGGTAAAGATGTTCAAATTGGGAACAAAAAGGTTGGGAGATTGGGTAGCAATAGATACAGTGCAATTTTAAGGCAAAAAGAGAAACTATGAAGACGAAATTAAGTACTTTTTAGTATTGATTTTGAATGATGTAAAAGTTGGACAGCTTTTCAATTCAGTAGGGAGTGAGTTCCATAAACTGGGTCCCTTTATTTGCATAGAGTGTTTACACAAATTAAGTTTAACTCTGGGGATATCGAAGAGATATTTATTTCTGGTGTGGTGATAATGGGTCCTATTACATCTGTCCAGGAAGAGTTTCAGACAAGGATTTGCATTTAAGAACAGGGTTTTGTAAATGTAGTTGACACAAGAGAATTTTTGGAGTGAGATTATGTTTAGCATGTTTAGGGAGTTAAACAAGGGGGCTGTGTGTTGTCTGAAAGCAGAATTTGATATTATTCTGATAGCAGATTTTTGCTGGGTGATGATGGACTTGAGGTGGTTTGCAGTGGTTGAACCCCATGCACAGATACCATAGTTGAGATAGGGATAGATTAGTGCATAGTATAGAGAGATGAGAGCAGAGTTAGGAACATAATATCTGATTTTGGAGAGTATACCTACTGTTTTAGAGACTTTCTTAGTTATGTGTTGTATGTGGGTACTGAAGTTGAGTCTCTTGACTAGGAATATGCCAAGAAATTTTCCATCATTTTTATTGCTAATGTTTACATTGTCAATCTGAAGCTGAATTGCAGTTGTAGATTTGCTTCCAAATAGGATGTAGTAGGTCTTTTCTATGTTAAGTGTTAGTTTGTTGGTTGACATCCATAAGTGGACTTTTTTTAGTTCATTATTAACAACATCATTTAGTGTATGTGGGTTGGGGTTGGAGTAAATGAGGGTAGTATCATCAGCAAACAAAATAGGTTTCAGAATGTTAGAGACATTAGAGAGATCATTAATGTATATAAGAAATAGTAGGGGTCCCAAGATGCTGCCCTGAGGCACTCCAACGGTTATTGGTAGAATGGGAGAGATTATATTATTGATGGCTACACATTGGTGTCTATCACTAAGATAGGATTGGATATAGTCCAGTGCATGGCCTCGGATTCCATAATGATGGAGTTTACATAAGAGGTAATTGTGATTAACAGTATCAAAGGCCTTTCTCAGGTCAATGAAGAGTCCAAGTGGAAACTCATTTTTGTCAAGGGCAGAGTAAATTATATCAAGGAGACTAATAATTGCATCGTTTGTACTCTTTTGAGAGCTGAAGCCAAACTGACAGGGGCTAAGAATGTCGAATTTTACGAGATAGGAGTAGAGCTATGAACAATGAAGGAGTAGAGCTAGAGGATATGAACCGCCAAATTCTATTATTTGTGGCTACGCCTATGGTGTCCCATCCCAGCACTGTCATATAATGCTTTGAAACTACTGATGGTTTTGGCCTCCTCCACCCTCTCACCTAACTTGTTCCAACCGTGTCTACCACGCTGCTTGCGAAAGTTAATTTTCTAATATTTCTGTGGCATCTTTGTTTGGTTACCTTTTACAATATCTTCTTTTTATTCTACCATCTAGTTTTGGCATTTTATGCCTCTAACCTGGGAGCCACTTATTGGCATGTCTATACCTTTTCCAGTTTGTTGATGTGATTCTTTAGATATGGGCACCATACAACCGCTGCATATTCCAGCTGTGGTCTAACAAAAGTTTTAAACAATTTCTTTAGTATTTGACCTATGTATTTAAAAGCAATTCATAAATGTAAGCAAGTGTAGCATTTGTCTCCAGGTGTTCTTCACATTTAGCTTTAATTATTTTTTCCAATATTTTCACTTACACTTGTAATACAGGGTTCGAGGTTCCCTATAGTGTCCTTTATTGAAATAGAGTTTAACCATTTCAATGTCCCTATTTTCTTTTAGATTATATCTTAACATATAATTAATGTCCAACAGGACATGATTACTCTTTCCAAAGGGAGGATGGTATTGAATATCAAATATCTCTTCTCCTTTTTTTGTGAATATTTGATCTAGTACTGATGGAATAATTTATATAATAATCACTAGAAATTATTTAGATAAGAATTTGAATTTATGCATGTCTTTGTTTTGGCATGCCTCTATTTCCACATGTTACATTTCTGCATGTCTCCAATTCTGGAAGTGTTCACTTTTGCATGTGCCTGACAAGGATGTTATATGCACCAGCTTTAATTATTACTCACTCTTGTAACAACCCCCACACCAGCTTTTCTCAGCAGACAGTTTCCCACAAATTGTATATAATGCATGACTTATTTTTAGAATTTTAATACATATTGCATCTGTAAATACATTATTAACAATAATATAGGTAATATGGTAGTCTAATGTAGAAATTTAACACTCTTTAACAGAATGTACGAGTATAAGCGTAATGTAATAATTCAATAATTACTATTTGTAGTTTTATGTATTTAAAACTATTTGGTAAATATTTTCTATACAATGCTAATACGCTTCCACCCCTGACAGAATATGTGGTGCAAGCCTTACCTTGTTAAGCTCAAGAAGAAAAGTGTCTTCAAAACCTTGAATATTTGCAATGTAATATTAAGTAAGTAAATTTTATAATTTTTGTATTATATATGTATGTGTATATACTGTATATGGATATATGTGTATATATTTGCATATCAAGTATTGCTGATATGTTGAAGCATGTACTGTATTGGTGGAAACAGATACACAGTTAAGATTGCCAATTTACTGTAGTCTAGTCTAATTCAATCATTTTTAGTAATCTTTGAGAACATTTATGGTTGAAGTTGCCGGTGCCAGTGGACCACTTTGTGCTTTAGGCCTGGTGGAGCTTGGTCCACCAGGCTGTTGTTTGGAGTGGCCCGCAGATCCACATAGAGTCTGCATATGATATACAGTCTGTTGATCAATTGAACTACAGTAGTTAGTTTTTATCATCCGAATGCACCAATATGTCTTCATTCTTCCCAGATGAAGGAACTAGGTAATGTTCATAATGCTGCTATTAGGACAATATCCAATTCTGGCCCCAGACATCACTCGGTACCCCTACTCAAATCTCTGAATATGTTAGACATTAAGTCACTGCACATTCTCTCATGTGTATTATACATATATAAAACGCTAAACTATAATGCCAATCCTGATCTCAAAAGCTTCATAGAAGGTTGTAACAGAACCCATGAGCACCACACCAGAAATAAATACAGTTTTGATATTCCTAGAGTACGACTTAATCAAACTAGAAATGCTCTACAAATCATGGGGCCCAGAATGTGGAATGACCTTCCCAACCATGTTAAAGACTGTACCTCTCTCAACCAGTTTAAGTTAAAAACGAAGCTATACCTAATAAATTCCCTGTAACCTACCTTACCCTTCTATTGTCAACCAATGTCTGTTTTTCTTTAAAGAGCGCTGTTTGTCGATATAATTGTATTTGTGCTGCTTTTTCATCTATGTTTTCATTTCTTGTTTTCATTCTACTCATTATGCTCAATTAGTATTAAGCTTGTCATTTAAGTTTATCATGCCCGAAACGCTTTGCGTAATAGTGGCTTTAGGCATTGTATGTACTAGCTCTACCTATAAGTCAACCAATCGTTGTAAAAATGTATTGTATGTATGTACCTTACCTAAATAAAATTGTTGTTGTTGTTGTTGTTTGTTGGCAGTTAGCCAAAGATGAACTTTATTTAGCTCAGTATTTACTGTGGCATTTAGAGCAAGGGGGTCAGGACTGGAGTAAATGAAGGTTGTGTCGTCAGCAAATAGAATTGGTTTGAGGTGTTGGGAGGCATTTGGAAGGTCATTAATGTAGATGAGAAAGAGAAGAGGGCCAAGTATGCTGCCCTGAGGAACACCAATGTTGATGGCTAGGGTGGGAGAAATTGTATTATTCACAGAAACATATTGGAGCCTGTCAGTAAGGTAGGATTTGAGGTATTGCAGGGAGTGTCCTCTGACTCCATAATGATGTAATTTAAGAAGAAGGTTTTGGTGGTTGACAGTGTCAAAAGCTTTACGCAGGTCCACAATTAACCCAACAGGGAACTCATTTTTATCAAGAGCTGTATGAATCGAGTTAAGCATACTAATAAGTGCATCGTTAGTGCTTTTTTTGGGTCTGAAGCCATATTGGCAAGGTCTAAGTATATTGTGTTTGGCTAGTTATGAGTAAAGCTGCTTATAGATTAGTTTTTCAAAATTTTTTGACAAGTTTGGCAGGATTGATATAGGTCTGTAGTTGTTAACATCTGTGAGATCACCACATTTGTGGACAGGCGTTACTCTCGCTTTTTTTAGAATATCTGGGAAGGTTTGGAGTTCAAGTGACTTGTTGAAGAGCAAAGCAATAGCAGGGGCTAAAGATCTGGAGGCTTTTTTGTAAATTAAAGTTGGTATCTCCTCAAGGGCACTAGACTTGGTTTTAAGGGAAAGGATTATCTCATTGACGTCAGTGGAATTAATAGGCTTTAGGTACAGAGACTGTGGATAGTTACCTGTAAGATAGTCCTTAATGTCAGTACTGGAAGATGGAATATCATTTGCAAGGGATGAACCAATAGAAGAGAAGAACCTATTGAACTCAATAGCAGAATCAGAGGCTGAAAGCTGACCATCGTTATTGGACAGGAGTGTTGGTTTGTTATTTAAAGACTTCTTTGATCCCAATATTTGTGAAATTGTTCTTCAAGTTTGTTTAATGTTGCTCTTTATTTGGGTAAATTTATCTTCGTAGTATTTAGTTTTGGCTCGTCTAATTATCTTAGACAGCAATAATGAGTAATTCTTTGAGAATTCTTTGGAGACAATTCCTAACCTATACTTCTTCTCAAGGTCATGTTTTTTATTAATAGATTTAAGTATTCCCTTTGTAAGCCAGGGATTGTTAAGCCTTTTGGTTGTGACTTGTTTTGTAAGCACAGGACAGTGGGTATTATAAAGACTAAGAGTTTTTTGAAGAAAAGATTGCACTGCTAGGTTGATGTCCTCTATGTTACCTAACTTGGACTCCCAGTTGACATTATCAGCAGCAGTTATAAAATTGTCTATAGCAGTTTCATTGTGCAGTCTAAAACGTAACTCTCTTGACTCTAGAGGTGGTTTGCTAATGTTAGTTAAGAGAAATGTGGGGTAATGGTCTGTAGTGCTATCGGTGATTATACCTGAAGTAAGCGGAGAGGTTATGTTTGTCCAGATGTGATCTAGAGTCGTGGCAGTGAGTGAGTGAGCCACCAAGCCTGACGCATGCAGCATGAGCTCACAGCACTGCTGTTCAGCTTGTGACCACAGCATCGCCTAAAAGTGCCATAATATACATGTTCATGCTATTATTTAGCTTTGATATTATTACAGAAGACCCCTGACTGTAAAAATTACCAGGATTCTGATAATAGCAGGATTGTTGTGATAATTAGCGCTATAGTGGGAGGAGTAATTTTGGTGGGGAGGGAGGTAGCATTGTCTGCTGACTGTGTGACCACGATTTACTGTCTAGACTCACGATTTTTTTATTATTTTTCCCATGAACAGAGAACACAAATTAACAGATTAAGAAGAAAAAATAAATTTTTAATTTTTTTTGGTATGCACCTGTGGGTGACAAATGCTAATTAGCCCTGAGCAACACAAGGGTTAATCAACAGATAAATTTAAGTTGGCCTGGTTGGTCCGTGAGCCCAGTTGGTCCGGCATTTAATTTAGAAAACAATCTAGTTTTCTCTTGAAGATGTCCATGGTTGTTCCGGCAATATTTCTTATACTCGCTGGGAGGATGTTGAACAATTTAGACAGTCTCCGTGGTGTAGTGGTAAGATACTCGCCTGGCGTTCCGCGAGCGCTATGTCATGGGTTCGTATCCTGGCCGGGGAGGATTTACTGGGCGCAATTCCTTAACTGTAGCCTCTGTTTAATGCAACAGTAAAATGTGTACTTGGATGAAAAAACGATTCTTCGCGGCAGGGGATTGTATTCCAGGGACTATAGGATTAAGGACTTGCCCGAAACGCTACGCATACTAGTGGCTATACAAGAATGTAACAACTCTTGTATATATCTCCAAAAAAAAAAAAAAAAAAAAAAAACTCTGTACATCTGATGTTTATAGTATAAAATCTGCAATTTTGATCATTAAAGTGATGATTGTCATAGATATTTGATAAGAGGTTTAGTTTGGATCTAAACTAGGTTGCCTGTATAATGTTTGATTTCTTTATTTTGACTGCACCTTAGTATTTGGAAATTATCACTGTTAAACATACATCATGTTATTTTCTTCTGCCTAGTTAAAAACTTTATTAACATCTTGCAGTTTTTCAATTTCTTCAGCAGAGGTAATTTTCATGGTTTGTCATAGAGGTCAAGTAACTGTGAGAGTCATGATCTTCCCGCTCTAAAATCTATCATGTACTATCAGCTATTGGGTTTGCAAAAATTATCAGGGTAGGTTAGGTTTGGTCATATTTCTACATTAGTTTTAACTCAAATTCTTCCTTTGCAAAGTCACTTTATTATTAATCCATTTTTCTGGGAGAGCTTTCTTTGGGGACACACTGGGCTGCTCTTCTGGAACTTTTAAAACTTTTTGACCTATGTATTTAAAAGCAATTCTAAAGTTAGAAAGTGTAGCATAGGCCCCTCGCACAATGTTCTTAATATGATCCTCAGGTTATAGTTTTCTATCTAAAACCACCCCTAGATCTCTTTCTTGATCAGAATTCTTTATAGATCTCTGTGGCTCGATCATAGAAACTGAGTAAATTCGTTACACTGGACCTTCCAGATCGAATACCATGCTGACAGTCTGATATATCATTCAGTACGTCTGCATCTGAAATTGAGCAATACCGGATTTATTATTTGGTTTTATAAATTTTATACTTATAATCTTAACTTATTTCAGAGACCACGAGTAATCTGGGCTTCGAACTCAACAGAAAAGCCTTCCGTAGACCTGCTTCTTTGCTACATAATAGACAAAATTTAGTAAGTATTGATTTATTATGTGTTTGTTTATTTATTTATTTTTTCTTTATATACAAGAAGGTACATTGGGGGAAAGTACAGTGACTTGAAGTTATACATTCTTGTAAAGCAACTAGCACTCATAGCGTTTCGGGCAGATCTAAGTATAGACCAAGGAACTTACCATCTTTTTTATTTCTGATGTTAACATTGTCTAACTGTAGATGAATTGCATTTGTTGATTTGCTCCCAAGTAAGATGTTGTAGGTCCTTTCTATGTTTAGTGTGAGTTTGTTGGTTGACATTAATAAGTGGATTTTTTTTTAATTTATTGTTTACATCATTATTTAATATGAGTGGCTTGGAGTCTGAGTAGATGAGGTTAGTATCATCATTATCTCATATCTCAGTGATTTTGTCGTAATGGTCAAGTAGCTGTACTGTACAAGTAGAGGACATGAGAGATAGCTGTAAGAGATATTTCAATATCTTCCTGCTCTAAATCCATGTTGGCCTGGATTGTGGAGGTCATTGGTCTCTATAAAACTAGTAACCTGACTCCTGATCACTCTCAAATAATTTTATTATGTGGGATGTTAGTGCAACTGGTCTATAATTCTTTGCCAATGCTTTACTACCTCCCTTGTGTAGAGGAGCTATGTCTGCTGCTTTAAGAGCCTCTGGTATCTCCCCCGTGTCCAAGCTCTTCCTCCACACTATATTGAGTGCCTGTGCTACTGGCACTTTGCATTTATTTATAAATATTGAATTCCATGAGTCTGGACCCGGGGCTGAATACATGGGCACATTGTCAATTTCTCTTTCAAAATCTGTCACACTCGTGTTGATATCAGTTATATTTACAGGGGTTTGGATATCACCCATAAAGAAGTTGTCCGGATCCTCCACTTTCATGCTTTGTATCGGAGTGCTAAACATGTCCTCATACTGTTTTTTTAGGATTTCACTAATTTCTTTGTCATCCTCAGTATATGAACCTTCACTAGTACGAATAGGTCTAATACAATCCAGTGGTTTTTGCTTTTCCTTGTGTAGGATTTTTATTACCTAGAATATTTTCCCAGTGAATGTTTGTAAGTTCCCTGTTTATTTTCTCCCAGTCTATCCTTTTATTATTAAAATTGAATATATTGAATAGCCCTTCTCGCTTGTTGTTTCTCTTGGGCCTACTACTGTTATTGATGTTAGTTTGCACTTCAATGAGCTTGTGGTCCAAGTACGTAGTGTCTGAGACAGTAATGTCTCTGATTAGCTCATCATTGTTCGTGAGTATGAGGTCGAGTGTGTTCTCGTTCCTAGTCCGTTTTGTTATCTGCTGATTGAGCGAGAATTTGTCACAGAATCTCATTAGTTCTCTGACCTGTGATAGGTTATTTCCATTTCAATTTTGGGTGTGCTGTTTTGGTAGTGACTCGTCCAGTTCTGGTAGTAGTGCGGTTGTTATGTGGTGTAGTACTTGTGTGCTTGTTAATGACTTGTATTCCAGTCTTGTGGGTATCTCCTTTCCCCTACGGGCCAACTGCTTTGTTCTTACCTAGCATTTTGCTTTGTTTGGGTATGAATGTTTGTGTGCCTTATATTTTGCAAAATTTGCCATATATCTCATTATTTACTCCTCTGCCTAGCAACAAGTCTGTCTAATTATACTCATTAACTGTTTTTCAAAGTTCCCCATAGTGTCCTTTATTGAAATCGAGTTCATGAATAGTTTCAATGTCCTTATTTTCTTCTAGATTATATCTTAAAGTATATTTAAATGTTATTGTTATTATTGCTATTAAATGTTATTGTATTGTGACATTGCATTGCAATTGAGCTATGTTGTTTACCATACCGTTCATTTCGTGAGTATAAGTATAGATGCCACACTTGTGACAGGTAAAACCATGCCTTTTTTGAAAAACAGCACCGTCTGTTGCACGTAAGAGCAACCCACACTATATTATGTTGCGATATTATTTCAATATTTCCGATTGCATTGATAATTTGAATTTTCATAGATTTCAATTTATTTTCATTTCGATTTAATAATTTTGTGTGACATTGCATTGAAATTGAGCTGTGTTGTTTACCATACTGTTCATTTCATGAGTATAGTTTATTTTTTTATTTTTTTCATTTCATTTTTTTAGCTGTTCTTATTTTTCAGTGATGGGAATATCAGATCATTTGATGTTCCCAATTTTCTGATGGAAGCATCAGACCATTATAGAATGCATCGGATGAGGTAGTTTGGAATGGTTGGGAGGACGAGAGGGGGGGATGGTTATCTTGAGATGATTCTTGAGATGATTTCGGGGCTTTAGTGTCCCCGCGGCCCGGTCCTCGACCAGGCCTCCACCCCCAGGAAGCAGCCCGTGACAGCTGACTAACACCCAGGTACCTATTTTACTGCTAGGTAACAGGGGCATAGGGTGAAAAAAACTCTGCCCATTGTTTCTCGCCGGCGAGAAATGGTGGGGAAGACGAGGGGACAGAGGAGAGGGTAATGGTGGAGAGGACGAGGGGACTGGGGAGTTGGGGATGGTGGGGACAGGGGAATGGAGAATGCTGGGGAGGACAAAGGGACAGGTGAATGGGAGATGGTGGGGGAAGAAAAAGGGACAGGGGAGGGGAAAATGGTAAGGAGGACGATGGGACAGGGAAGTGGGAATAGTGGGGAGGATGTGGGGACAGGGAAGTGGGAAGGACGAGAGGACTGTGGAATGGGGAATGGTGGGAAGGACGAGGGGACGGAGGAAGACTGGAGAACAGGGGAACACCTCAATAAACGCCAACAATGTATTATTACTCTGTGGCTTCTTGTCTCCCGACAAAATGAATTATAATTATATATATTAATTAATTCTTATAAATTTCCAGAAGCCTGTATCA
Organism: Procambarus clarkii; assembly: GCF_040958095.1. NCBI lineage: Eukaryota > Metazoa > Arthropoda > Malacostraca > Decapoda > Cambaridae > Procambarus > Procambarus clarkii. The sequence continues at coordinate 5,541,509 of NC_091152.1, forward strand.
ACACCCATACTAATGCAGCTGAAAGAGATGTTGAGACAAGTATTGCTGATATGTTGAAGAACGCCCCAAACAAACTCGGTGGAAACAGATACAAGGTAAAGTTTGCCAATTTGCTGTAGTCTAATTCCATTTCTTTTTAGTAATCTTTGAGAACATTTATGCTATGAATAAGATAAAATAATGTAACTGATTTTGACTAAATATGTAGATATATTTAATTTTCTGAGCACTAATAATGAAAGAAAACCAAAATAAGAGGTGGCTACTATCTCTAATAATGGGCTGGAATAATGCAGGATATAATATTGTTTTATATAGATTCTTGTTTTAGTTTTTTTTTCTATAATATGGAAAGGGTTTTTAATTAATTAAATATTATATAATAAAATAATTTATGTATTATTGAGAACAATTAGTAACAAACAATATTTCATTACAGGATGGTGAAGTAAGAAGACATGTGCATCACACAACAGACTTGGATATGACGAATACTGAAAATGGTAGCGAGCCTGGTGGCATACTGCTGAATCTTCTCTAATGTCTATATAGAATCTATATATATATATGTGTCTGTGTGTATATATGTATATATATAATAAATAAATAAATAAATAAATATATATATATATATATGTATATATATATATATATATATATATATATATATATATATATATATATATATATATATATATATATATATATATATATATATATATATATATATATATATATATATATATATATATATATATTAGTATATTATGGTAGCAGTCTTTCCTGTAGACATATATTATTAAATATGACCGCAAAAGTAAGATTAATAATTCTAATACGAATTTTCTCGATCTTTCGTACGTTTCTTTTCACTGTTGGTGGTAATTCAAAAATCAATTCTCCAAAATTCATTTTTTATTTCTAGTCTGACGCGACACTTGAGCACGTTTCGTAAAACTTATTACATTTTCAAAGACTTTCGCTTACACATACACAACTGAATAGAACTTACACATCTTCGATTTGTTTATATCTACATTTGAGTGAGGTGGATGGGGTGAGGTGGTATTAATAGGGTATTAAACACAAGACAGAACACGAAACAATGGGTATTGAATGGAAGTGATTTGTAGAAAGCCTATTGGTCCATATTTCTTGATGCTTCTATATTGGAGCGGAGTCTTGAGGTGGGTAGAATATAGTTGTGCATTAATTGGCTGTTGATTGCTGGTGTTGACTTCTTGATGTGTAAAGCCTCGCAGACGTCAAGCCGCCTGCTATCGCTGTATCTATCGATGATTTCTGTGTTGTTTACTAGGATTTCTCTGGTGATGGTTTGGTTGTGGGAAGAGATTATATGTTCCTTAATGGAGCCCTGTTGCTTATGCATCGTTAAACGCCTAGAAAGAGATGTTGTTGTCTTGCCTATATACTGGGTTTTTTGGAGCTTACAGTCCCCAAGAGGACATTTGAAGGCATAGACGACGTTGGTCTCTTTTAAAACGTTCTGCTTTGTGTCTGGAGAGTTTCTCATGAGTAGGCTGGCCGTTTTTCTGGTTTTATAGTAAATCGTCAGTTGTATCCTTTGATTTTTGTCTGTAGGGATAACGTTTCTATTAACAATATCTTTCAGGACCCTTTCCTCCATTTTATGAGCTGTGGAAAAGAAGTTCCTGTAAAATAGTCTAATAGGGGGTATAGGTGTTGTGTTAGTTGTCTCTTCAATTTCACTTTTCGCGTTTCACTTTCCTTCTTATGATGTCTTCGACGAAACCATTGGAGAAGCCGTTGTTGACTAGGACCTGCCTTACCCTACAGAGTTCTTCGTCGAATTGCTTCCATTCTGAGCTGTGGCTGAGAGCACGGTCGACATAAGCGTTAACAACACTCCTCTTGTACCTGTCTGGGCAGTCGCTGTTGGCATTTAGGCACATTCCTATGTTCGTTTCCTTAGTGTAGACTGCAGTGTGGAAACCTCCGCTCTTTTCCATGACTGTTACATCTAGAAAGGGCAGCTTCCCATCCTTTTCCATCTCGTAAGTGAAACGCAGCACGGAACTCTGCTCAAATGCCTCCTTCAGCTCCTGCAGATGTCTGACATCAGGTACCTGTGTAAAAATGTCGTCAACATACCTGCAGTATATGGCCGGTTTCAAGTTCATTTCGACTAAGACTTTCTGCTCGATGGTACCCAAGTAGAAGTTTGCAAACAGGACACCTAGGGGAGAACCCATGACGACCCCATCTACTTGCTTATACATGTGCCCATCCGGGCTCAAGAAGGGTGCTTCTTTAGTACAAGCTTGGAGTAGTTTCCTTAGGATGTTTTCTGGTATGTCAAGAGGAGTGCAGGCCGGATCACGATACACTCTGTCGGCTATCATCCCGATTGTCTCGTCCACAGGTACGTTGGTAAACAGTGATTCTACGTCCAACGAGGCTCTTATCCCTGTGGCCCGTGTGCCCCGCCGTAAGTCAACAAATTTCTTTGGAGACTTCAGGCTGAAGGCGCAAGGGACATAAGGAGTCAGCAGGCTGTTGAGTCACTTCGCGAGTCTGTACGTGGGTGTAGGTATCTGGCTGATGATTGGCCGAAGTGGGTTTCCAGGCTTGTGTGTCTTGACATTTCCATACGCATATCCAGGTTTATATTCCCCAATAATCTTTGGCAGGTGGAGTCCTCGATGTCGAGGTGAACAACACCTCGATATCCTCACAGACCGACATCACCTCAGCACTGAAACAAAGATTATCAAGAAACTAACAATGTTATATGGAGGACCTACGGCAGTTCCACGACCGAGAGATGGCTTCCTGAACCTTGCAGGAATTAACCTCACTGAGGACCAAGTCACTCTCCTAAATCTGGGTATAAACTGTCACGTTATGTCCAGACCGAGTGAGATGGCCCGGAAAGTGGAGTTAGAAATTCTGTTGGACGACATATTCGACCTCGAGACACAAAAGAAGGTCACTACCAAAGATACCTTACAAGCAGAACTTATTGCGGAAGGAGGAAAGAATCGAGGCAACTACAGAAGCACCATACTGTCCCCCAAGCTCAAAGCGGCAGCTAAGAGCATTCGTGAGAACAAGGAGATAGTTGTCAGGAGAGGTGACAAGTCGCCAATATATGTCATTCTTAAAAAAGACGAATATCTGGCGAAAACGAACCTCATACTCTCTGACCAAACTAAATTCCAAAGGGTAACGAAGGACACTACAGCCGAATTGAAAGCAAAGGTCAACAAACTGATCGAAACTGTGAACGCCAAGAAATCCGGACTCCACCTGCCAAGGATTATTGGGGAATATAAACCTGGATATGCGTATGGAAATGTCAAGACACACAAGCCTGGAAACCCACTTCGGCCAATCATCAGCCAGATACCCACACCCACGTACAGACTCGCGAAGCGACTCAACGGCCTGCTGACTCCTTATGTCCCTTGCGCCTTCAGCCTGAAGTCTCCAAAGGAATTTGTTGACTTACTGCGGGGCACACGGGCCACAGGGATAAGAGCCTCGTTGGACGTAGAATCACTGTTTACCAACGTACCTGTGGACGAGACAATCGGGATGATAGCCGACAGAGTGTATCGTGATCCGGCCTGCACTCCTCTTGACATACCAGAAAACATCCTAAGGAAACTACTCCAAGCTTGTACTAAAGAGGCACCCTTCTTGAGCCCGGATGGGCACATGTATAAGGAAGTAGATGGGGTAGCCATGGGTTCTCCCCTAGGTGTCCTGTTTGCAAACTTCTACATGGGTACCATCGAGCAGAAAGTCTTAGTCGAAATGAACTTGAAACCGGCCATATACTGCAGGTATGTTGACGACATTTTTACACAGGTACCTGATGTCAGACATCTGCAGGAGCTGAAGGAGGCATTTGAGCAGAGTTCCGTGCTGCGTTTCACTTACAAGATGGAAAAGGATGGGAAGCTGCCCTTTCTAGATGTAACAGTCATGGAAAAGAGCGGAGGTTTCCACACTGCAGTCTACACTAAGGAAACGAACATAGGAATGTGCCTAAATGCCAACAGCGACTGCCCAGACAGGTACAAGAGGAGTGTTGTTAACGCTTATGTCGACCGTGCTCTCAGCCACAGTGCAGAATGGAAGCAAGTCGACGAAGAACTCTGTAGGGTAAGGCAGGTCCTAGTCAACAATGGCTTCTCCAATGGTTTCGTCGAAGACATCATAAGAAGGAAAGTGAAACGCCATGCAACCTCTGAAGAGACAACTAACACAACACCTATACCCCCTATTAGACTATTTTACAGGAACTTCTTTTCCACAGCTCATAAAACAGAGGAAAGGGTCCTGAAAGATATTGTTAATAGAAACGTTATCCCTACAGACAAAAATCAGATGATACAACTGACGATTTACTATAAAACCAGAAAAACGGCCAGCCTACTCATGAGAAACTCTCCAGACCCAAAGCAGAACGTTTTAAAAGAGACCAACGTCGTCTATGCCTTCAAATGCCCTCTTCTTGAGGTTATCTTGAGATGATTTCGGGGCTTTTAGTGTCCCCGCGGCCCGGTCCTCGGCCTCCACCCCCAGGAAGCAGCCCGTGACAGCTGACTAACTCCCAGGTACCTATTTACTGCTAGGTAACAGGGGCATTCAGGGTGAAAGAAACTTTGCCCATTTGTTTCTGCCTCGTACGGGAATCGAACCCACGCCACAGAATTACGAGTCCTGCGCGCTATCCACCAGGCTACGAGGCCTCTTGGGGACTGTAAGCTCCAAAAAACCCAGTATATAGGCAAAACAACAACATCTCTTTCTAGGCGTTTAACGATGCATAAGCAACAGGGCTCCATTAAGGAACATATAATCTCTTCCCACAACCAAACCATCGCCAGAGAAATCCTAGTAAACAACACAGAAATCATCGATAGCAGGCGGCTTGACGTCTGCGAGGCGCTACACATCAAGAAATCAACACCAGCAATCAACAGCCAATTAATGCACAATTATATTCTACCCACCTCAAGACTCCACTTCAATATAGAAGCATCAAGAAATATGGACCAATAGGCTTTCTACAAATCACTTTCATTCAATACCCATTGTTTCGTGTTCTGTCTTGTGTTTAGGAATTTAATACCCTATTAATACCACCTCACCCCATCCACCTCACTCAAATGTAGATATAAACAAATCGAAGATGTGTAAGTTCTATTCAGTTGTGTATGTGTAAGCGAAAGTCTTTGAAAATGTAATAAGTTTTACGAAATGCGCTTAAGTGTCACGTCAGACTAGAAATAAAAATTGAATTTTGGAGAATTGATTTTTGAATTACCACCAACAGTGAAAAGAAACCTACGAAAGATCGAGAAAATTCGTGTTAGAATTATTAATCTTACTTTTGCGGTCATATTTAATAAAATATATATATATATATATATATATATATATATATATATATATATATATATATATATATATATATATATATATATATATATATATATATATATATATATATATATATATATATATATATATATATATATATATATATATATATATATATATATATATATATATATGAATGAAAACTCACACCCCAGAAGTGACTCGAACCCATTCTCCCAGGAGCAACGCAGCTGGTAACTACAGGGCGCCTTAATCCACTTGACCATCACGGCCGTCAAGAGGAAGTGATAGCCCCAAGGCTATCACATGATGGTCAAGTGGATTAAGGCGCCCTGTAGTTACCAGTTGCGTTGCTCCTGGGAGTATGGGTTCGAGTCACTTCTGGGGTGTGAGTTTTCATTCGCATATAGTCCTGGGGACCATTCAAGCTTGTTCGCATTTGTGTTCCTCACGTGTGCCCCAAAGAATGAGGTGATTTGGTGAAATGCTATGCCCAAGATTACCATCCGAGTTGCCATCAGGGAAGTGGCTCAAATAGCCTTGGCTATCACTTCCTCTTGACGGCCGTGATGGTCAAGTGGATTAAGGCGCCCTGTAGTTACCAGTTGCGTTGCTCCTGGGAGTATGGGTTCGAGTCACTTCTGGGGTGTGAGTTTTCATTCGCATATAGTCCTGGGGACCATTCAGGCTTGTTCGCATTTGTGTTCCTCACGTGTGCTCCAAAGAATGAGGTGATTTGGTGAAATGCTATGCCCAAGATTACCATCAGAGTTGGCGTCGGGGAAATGACTCATATAGCCTTGGCTATCACTTCCTCTTGACGGCCGTGATGGTCAAGTGGATTAAGGAGCCCTGTAGTTACCAGTTGCGTTGCTCCTGGGAGTATGGGTTCGAGTCACTTCTAGGGTGTGAGTT